>NC_091462.1:34810624-35048124 GCF_027789765.1 Dendropsophus ebraccatus | reverse complement strand
CTGATATAGAAATATATGATTATTTTTATCGATAGGGAGAGAAATAGGGAATAGTTTGATAAATAGAGAGAGATGATAGATAGATAGATAGATAGATAGATAGATAGATAGATAGATAGATAGATAGACAGACAGACAGACAGACAGACAGATAGACAGACATATGAGTACCCACATACTAGAATGGCATTATAAAGTGCAACATAGAAAATCTGGCAATGAAGGACACTCCAGTCATTTGGAATGCGATCCTGTGGCAGTTCTCCAAATAGCCATCAGATGGCGCTAAAGGGTTACAGTTCCCACCAGCTTCCCCCTGTGATGTGTAATGTTTTCTGTTGTTGAAAATGTTTCCTTTTGTAATTTATTTATGCCATAAAAACATTTAAAATAGACGACAACTTCCAAAATATTAACTGATGGGTGTATTCATGTCTAGCACTGTAAAAGTATATAATACAGTACTTTGTATATAGCATTACTGACTGGTGTATATAATAATTTTAAGTACCGTGTATTGTAAAGATATACAGTGCATTATGAACTGGGAATTGCACAAGTATATAATTAGTAACTGTAAAGTATATATATATATATATATATATATATATATATATATATATATATATATTTAAGTATATAATACATTAGTTGCTGTTTACTGTAGATGTATATGATATATTAGCTACTGTTACCCTAAAATTATATACTATTTAGTTACTGTGTACTGGGACTGTATATGCTTTAGTTTCTATGTGCTGTAAAGCTCCATAATACATTAGTTACTGTTTACTGTAAATTTATACAATTGATTAGTTACTGTATTCTGTAAAGACATGTAACACCTGGGTTACTGTGTACAATAACGGTATAGAATACATTAGTTATTATGTACCGTAATTAACATTGTGTTCTGTAAAGTTATATAATGCATTCGTTACCCTTTACTGTAAAGGTATATAATATATTAATTACAGTGTACTTTAAAGGCAAATAACATACTGTATACTGGAAAGGTCTATAATGCATTAGTTACTGTGGGCTGTAAGCGTATCACTGTGTACTGTACAGCTATATAATTTCTAGATAGATGATGAAAGAAAAAAAGATAGATCGATAGATAGATCATAGATAGATAGAAAATAGATAGATAGGAGATGGATAGATAGATAGATAGATAGATAGATAGATAGATAGATAGGAGATAGATAGGAGATAGATAGATAGATAGATAGATAGATAGATAGATAGATAGATAGATAGGAGATAGATAGATAGATAGGAGAGATAGATAGGAGAGATAGATAGGAGATAGAAAGATAGATAGATAGATAGGAGATAGATAGATAGGAGATAGGAGATAGAAAGATAGATGGTAGATAGATAGGAGATAGATAGATAGATGATAGATATAATATAGACAGATAGACAGAGAGACAGACATATAGATAGATAAGATAGATAGATAGATAATAGATAGGAGATAGATAGATAGATAATAGATAGATACATAGATAGATAGATGATAGATAGATAGGAGATAGATAGATAGATAGGAGATAGATAGATAGATAGATAGATAGATAGATAATAGATGGATAGATAGATAGATAGATAGATAGATAATAGATGGAGGGATAGATAGATAGATAGATAGATAGATAGATAGATAGATAGATAGATTATATGCCCTTAAATGTAAAGTAGATCACAGTTTGTTTTAATTTTATGATCAGTAAAAAATAGTTCCATAATCGATAATAAGTGACGAATAAGATGACACATTAGATCTTTCTCCTATAGTGATTAAGCAGATGAGATGTGTCTGTAACAGGTATTAGTGTTGGTGAACAAAGCTTTATAGAGTGAGTTCCTGCCATTGATTGCCTGGCACGCCCAGACCCCTTCCTCAGTTCTGGGGAGGCTGCATTTGATGGACATGTGTTTGACCTAAGAGGGCACCAGCAATCCCCCCACTGGTCCTTGATCATTGAGCTGAACACTGAACCCTAAGCCTCTAGTCACATACGCGTCCCTGATTCATTTCCTCCGGGTTTTTTTTTCTGTGTAAGACATTGAAAAGCAAATGAGGATCCCAGCAAGAGAGTGACATTCCAGCCAACTCAATGTGTCCATGGCTGGGACAATCCCTCATGTCATCCTGAACATACAGTAGGCCACCACTTCTCTACACGTGCTCCTCTGATTATAAATGCAGGCGACTTTTTAAAAAATTTTTGTCTATATTGTCACCCATGCACATGCGACAACTTAGTGACAATATTGGGCTCTTTTTCTATTATAGAAGAACCTTAATTACAGCAGAATTTAATATATAATATATATAAAAAAATATATATAAATAATACAATTTATATATATATATATATATATATATATATTAATATATAATAAATAAAATATGTATAAATATAAAAATATATATAAATTATATATATATATATATATATAAATACAGTGCTAAAAATTATAAAATATATGAAATAAAATGACAATAAATGTAAGTAATAATACAATTGATCCTTATAAACTGCTATATTTTACAGCAATACATAAAGGAGATTAAATACAGAAAATCTATTATTCTTCCCAATCTTTAACCCAGAATTCACTTTATTTAATCTAGAATGATTTTCATTCAGTATTCTCCTCTTTTTTTTTTTTTTTTTTTTTGCAAGACAAAGAGCAGTTAAAATAATTTTCATTTCAATAATTGCCTTCTGGTCAATTTAACTGGGGCCTTATTGTGAAAAGAAGCTGTCTAAATGAGATTCCTCTTGCAAGTGTGTTCCCAGGCCTGATCCCCAGCCTTTAATTATTCCTGACTTTTTTTCAGCGCATAAGACGCAGCACTGAGTAATCACAAAGAAAAGCAACACAGTATCCTTGAACCTTTTCAATAGCAGAGCCAGAGATATTCAAATAACCAGCAAGGCCCATTGCACTGCATGGACACATAAGCAGCATTTGCAATAGTAAAAAAAAAAAAATCTCTCTATTTGCATATATCAAAGAGGGAATAGAAGCAGTTGCCATTGCTAACATTAAACAGAGCAGTTATCAAATCAAGTGCTGGTTGTGTGAGCGATCAAATCGTTTTCCATTCCATGTGCCCCTGCCCCTTATACCGTTTGACATGCAAATTCTGTGCAGTTAATTTAGACAATTAAAAGGGATCTTCAAGGGAGCTTTTGTCCCACTGAATATTCTCACTTTTCCCCCTGGACTATCTGAGATAAAGTTGGCCAGAACAAATGATGTCTAGCAGATTAATTAGATATTTGATAAGACATGAATCCCTAATGAGGGAGTACAAGACACAGGGGGCTCCTGCCTGTTCACAGTCACAATTAATAACATTGAACACGATTTTCATTTAGGCATGAAATGTAGGATGGAGAGTATTTATTGTAGTCATTTAGTCACCGGGGACTATCTGCAAACCAGGATTGGAGGTAATTGATTTAGAGATATATAGACGATTGAATAGTATAGGATGTATAGATTGGGGGTGATAAATAGGTGGGTGGATAGATAGATAGATAGATAGATAGATAGATAGATAGATAGGAGATAGATAGATAGATAGATAGATAGGAGATAGATAGATAGATAGATAGATAGGAGATAGATAGGTAGATAGATAGATAGATAGATAGATAGGAGATAGATAGGAGATAGATAGATAGATAGATAGATAGATAGGAGATAGATAGATAGATAGATAGATAGATAGATAGATAGGAGATAGATAGATAGATAGATAGATAGGAGATAGATAGGAGATAGATAGATAGATAGATAGATAGATAGATAGATGATAGATAGGAGATAGATAGATAGATAGATGATAGATAGGAGATAGATAGATAGATAGATAGATAGATAGATAGATGATAGATAGGAGATAGATAGATAGATAGGAGATAGAAGATAGATAGATAGATAGATAGATAGATAGATAGATAGATAGATAGATAGGAGATAGATAGATAGGGAGATAGATAGATAGATAGATAGATAGATAGATAGATAGATAGATAGATAGGAGATATATAGGAGATGGATAGATGATAGATAATAGATAAGAGATATATGATAGATAAAATGAATAATAGGAAATATATAAAAAAATATATGATATATAGGTAGATGATAGCTGTGTAGAAAAATAATTGAATAACAGGGAATAGATAGATAAAGTGATGATAGATAGATATATCAGATAGATAGATAGATTTAATAACAGAGGATCTATAGAAGGTAGAGTAAAAAAAACATAAATAATCTGAAAAATACTTGATAAATACGAGAAATGTGTAGAAAGAAGGGAAATCATTGAATAAAACAGATGATTGGTGATTGATTGATTAAAGATAGATAGATAGATAGATAGATAGATAGATAGATAGATAGATATGAGATAGATAGATAGATAGATAGGAGATAGATAGATAGATAGATAGATAGATAGATAGATAGATAGATATGAGATAGATAGATAGATAGATAGATAGATAGATAGATAGATAGATAAAGATAGGTAGATGATAGATAGATAGATGGGCAACAAAAAAAGCTTTTTCTTCCAGATATAGATATATTTTAGGATGACAGTTCTTCGAGCATAAAAGAAGTTATAGAAAATACTATGAAATAATAGTAAAATAATAATTGGAATATTATGAAATAATTAATCAGGAGGCTAATGTTTCTTTTACATGACTTCCCAGCGCATCTATTCCCCTGAGGAGCAGCAGGACAGACAGAACACCAGGAATACGTTTGATCATAATTCTTTTAATAATACGAAAAATCAAAATATGATCAAGGTTATTTTCTCTATAATACAGATAAACGCATTTCATTTGCTTCATTGGATTTAATTTAGGTGTTTGGGTGAAATGTTAAATCAACATATTAAATATCTTTTACATATATATATTGACTTTCACAAAGTGCATCAGAAATTAAAAATAAAAATTCAAAATTAAAAAAAAAAAAAAAAGAAAGAGAAAAGAAACTCCTGAATTTCAGGAATTCACCAAATATAAACTATTGGGAGAACATTTACAAGAGGGGGAGGAGGGAAATGAACACAATCTTTATACAGCTTATACAGAGACTGTCCCACGAGTTCCTGTCACTTCTCACCTTAGAGGATGGAGAGTATTTCTTTTATAATTAAAAAAAAAAAAAATCTGATTGATATTACATGTGAATGAGCGGACGTGATATAATCCAGCCAGAAATTCATGGTCCTTTTCGTCTCCAGTAAAATCAGGACGGAAAAATAACGGTCGCTCTCAGTCCCGCTCACACTGAATCTGCTTCTATTGCTCTGGTTGCTGAAAGTTTGCAGTAGTCGGAGGTGATGGGGCAGCCAGGGGGGATTGCTGCACCCTATACTAGGAGTCCCTGCACCCCAAAACTCTCATGTAGGTCATCCCATCGAGGTTGCACTTACTGGAAGGAGTCCTGCTGCACCCCAGAAGTTGCTTTCAAGGAGAAGTCATTGCTGCACCCCAATAGTCACTACACCAAGGAGGAGTCACTGCTTCACCCTTGTAAAGGAGTCCCTTCTTGCCCCCACCCCAGAGGCATCTCCTACTTCCAAGGAGTATTTGTCAATACGTCACCCCCACCCCAAAACCTTCCAAGGAGTCCTGCACCCCAGAAGTGTTTGCAGCTTTGAAGGAGAAGTCCCTTCTGCACCCCAAAAAAGTCTCCCTAAGAGTCATTGGCCGATTCCTTCCCCGGCCTCACCCCTTCCAGGATAAGCTCTGGGGACTCTGACCTAGGTGTCTCCAGGTTGCTGGCATCTGTGTCGCTGTCGCTGCCCTTCTTCCCCCCGCCTCCTCCTCCTCCGTTGTGAGTCTTGATGTGTTTGCTGAGGTGGTCGCTGCGCATGAAGCGCTTGTTGCATACGGGGCAGGCGAAGCGCTTCTCCCCGGTGTGAGTGCGGAGATGTCGCTGCAGCTCGTCGCTTCGTGTGAACCTTTTGCCGCAGAAGAGCCAATTGCAGACGAACGGTCGTTCACCGGTGTGCCAGCGCAGGTGAGCTTTAAGGTGGGAGGTTTTGCCATAGACTTTGCCACAGCCGGGGATATGGCAGCTGTGCAGCCCCTTCCTCCTGAGGCTGGCACCTGCGGGCCCCAAGCGTTCAGCTTCCTGGCAGTTGGGGCAGTCGCAGGTGGCTCTGCCAGAGTATCTGCGGGCAGAGCGCCCTGATGCGCCACTTGCTGCCCCCGAGGCCCCCGCCAGCATGGAGGTGCCAGAGTCTGGGTAGGAGGGCAGGACTGGCTTGAAGCCCTCCTGGGTGAGCAGGTGCTGCCCGGTGGAGAGGAGGTGGGAGGCTGCGCTGGAGCCCAGTCCTGTGGAGCTGAAAGCTGAGTGAGTCAAAGAGCTGAAGTCGGGGCTGTACCCACTCAGCTGGGTATGGGGCCCCCCTGAGTGTAGCGCCCCCTGCAGAGCGGCCGCTGCGGCTGGAGGGTTCTGCACCTCTAACCAGGTGCTGGGGCTGGCAGCGTGGACGTCCCACCAGGCTGATGCCCCATTTGCCACCTCGGAGTGGAAGCCGGACTTGTACCAGGACTCATAGGGGTGAGCCATGCCCACCCGCGGGTACAGCCCCTCTGCTGCCCCATGCACTTTGGAGATGAAGGCGGATTGTCCTGCAGCTTCCTGGGGGGAAACCCCGGAGGAGTTGGAGAAGAGGCCGCTGTAGTCACTGCTGAAGGCTGAGGAGGTCGGGGAGGTGGAGGCCAGGCAGAAGGCGCTGTTGGCGGTGGCACTGCCCCCTGTTAGGGCACTGGATGCCCGGCTGGTGGCCACTGTGAAGCCCCCAAGGCTGGAGCCCAGACTGCAGCTGGACGAGGAACGTTTCCAGGGGTGAAAACCTCCTTTTGCAAAAGCGCTGGACTCCGGGAGGCTGCTCAGGGGGCTGGTGTTCCCGATCTTGTTGCAGGTAGCAGCCAACATGGCTAAAGGAGTAGTGCCAAATCTGGGTTCTTCCTGGAGAAGGGGAAGACAAAAACACCACAAAGTCAATACCTGTCCCATCCGACTACAGGTGCAAAAGCGTGGTCGTAAACCCAGGGTCCTTAGAACACCCTACTGAAGTCACCACTGCTGTGCTCTCCAATCTAGCTGTTGCAGAGCTACAATCCCCATTATGCTCGTCTTTCCGGGCATGAAGGGGGGGGGGTTGTAGTTTTGCAACAGGTTGGGGAGCATTGGCCTAGGACAACGCAATTCAACTAGCCCAATTACCACCAGTAATGAATTATCCCTTTAATATACAAATCTATTGTTTTTTATTGTATCAGTGCGACATTTACGAATTTATCCGTAATATTCAGGGAAAAGTCAGCGACTTCCATTATTTACTGAGACAAATAATTTCAATGTGATTTTTATGCCTAATTATTTGCGGCTATGTTATTTATAAATAAAATAATTCTATTTACAAAATATAGGATAATTCTTGTCATCAGTATTATCAGTAATAGCAGTTTTAGTGTAGTAAAAAAAAAAAGCGCCTATACCGACATTGTAGATGTAGCAGAGCTGGATAGGTTATTGAAACCTTTCCTTTAGGTATAGGGGTAGTACACTCAGCTCTGCTACATCTGCCTATACAGTATGTGTAAGTTCTAAGAACAAATCAGTGACAGGGGATATTAGATAATACAAGACAGAGGGGGTACCTAGATTGGAGGGGGGCTGTATTTAATAATAGATACAACTGTATAGTGGTATAATAGATAAGTGCTGCCTGTATTCATGGAGGAATGAGATCGTTCAGGCTGCATTGTTGGGAATGAGAGGGAACTTCCCCTGTGTCTGGACTGAGGGGGTACCAGGTGATGGGTAAACTGGTGGCACATAACAGCTACTCGCACACGTGATCAATAAATGAACATTCTATGAATAACCGTTAACAATTCGAATTTTAAACTTTAACGGTAACTTTGTAGCAATCAGATAGATATAAAGAAGAGAATCTGTACTTACCCCAAGAATAGACGTAGCCATAGCCCGTCCCTGTCCCTGCTGCAGAGGAGTGGTAAGTGCCCGGGGGTAGATGCTGCCAGCTCGGTGCCACCTTCTCCCTACACAAGTTGCACTGAGTGAGGCGGACTAGACTCAGGGAAGTGCTGCCAGCCGCCTGCTTTGAAGTACCACCGGCTGCAGCTCTCGTCCAATCACATCGCATGGGACGTGTACTGGGAGCTGCGCGGCAGCCAATGAGAAGAGGAGACTGGCAAAGAAATCAGAGTTCTTACAAGCCCTGCCATTCAAAGCAGAGGGGAGGAATTGGAGGCTCTGCTGCTCTGGATGCCTAAAAAAAAAATAAAATGAGATATATATTTAACCCTTTCAGGTTCGGTTCTCTCTGCTCCCTTAGAGGTTAACAAGCCCCTTCAATTTTTTTTCTTCTTCTTCTTTTTAAAGCTAGTTGTACCTAAAATTAAGAGATGGTGATACAGACAAATAGCAGATTGTGCCCCTGGAGTTGGTGCTATTCAATGACATTTATTTTCTACCACCCTTATGGACAGAATTTAGGGGACCCCTTAAAGTCCAGCTAATAGAACATACAAGACAGGTTGCAGCACACTTGGAGTTGAATTATCTTTGCACAGGAATAACGTATATACCCTATTCACCCTCTCCCTGGTATACAGCATATCTATCACTCTATACAATAATTGATTTATTATAAACACAGACCCCCCCCCCCTCCCCCCAGGCTGATACAAGTCATTATTATAGGATACTATTGACTGATTGCCACCCATCCAGATAGCTGTGGAGTCTCAGCACAAGAGGAGAGATCTGGGTCCTGCTGGCTTTGATGCAGAATTTGTCATCTGTGATCATCTGTGTGGAGGAGGAATATGCTGCAGCCCAGACACATATGAGAGGTGAGTGATCTAACAGGTGAATGTGTACATATTAATGCCAAGTGCTAATAGAGGTGTCAGTGAGGCGTTCCTGGACATCCCATGGGGCAGCTCAAGCCTTCATTATAGCCCTCTTTTAACTGAACTGCAATGGTTTAATATATTGCAGTAAATCCAAGTGCATCTTCATTGTATCCCTGATAAACACTGTATGTTCACTTCATATCATTCCCAATGTATCTGCTATCTATCTATCTATCTATCTATCTATCTATCTATCTATCTATCTATCTCCTATCTATCTATCTATCTATCTATCTATCTATCTATCTATCTATCCATCTCCTATCTATCTATCTATCTATCTATCTATCTATCTATCTATCTATCTATCTATCCATCCCTCCATCTATTATCTATCTCCTATCTATCTGATTTAAATACATCCCAGGTATATTGACTCCATCCTTACGCTTATTATATTACAGGATATATTCTTTATACAACATTCATAACAAACCCTCCAAATAACAAAGGCCTGGAATTTAGAGAATCACCTTTTCCTGACAATAAAAAAAAAAAAAGTTAAAAGCAATTTCCCAGAGAACAGCTTTCTACATTATTCAAAGCGACCAAATAATACTCCTATTATAGAGGCTGAATGCTAGCAGCCAGCCCAGTGTAATTGGTGCAGACTCTGAGCCTTAAACCTCCACTTCTTTATCAAGAGGTGAATATGGAACAATTTCTTACCAGCCCAGACACAGAGCTCGCAAATTGCCTCCTTTTTCTGCAATCAGGCCAATTTAACTGTGTTGCAATTAGCACTATTAAAGGACCGTTCTGCATAAACAAATTTTTAACTGAATGGGGGGAAAAAACGCTGCTGAAGCCACTGGGTATTTTTTTTTTTTTTTTGCAGCTTTTTCTTATTAGAAATTTTATTAATAAAATTACAATTCAATTACTGATTTATTATTACAACTATTATAAATAATAGTATTATTGATAATATAAAAATAATATTATTTCTGTTCTGTTACCACTGTTATTATTATTATTATTATTAATAATAATAATAATAATCAAATATAACTCTAATATTAGTGACACTATTACTATTGTCACAGTATTGTCACTCATACTATAGCTACATGTTATGTTTTATTATCCTCAATATTTATTATTAAGGTCATTATTAGTAGCATTATTTTCATTATGAGGGATATTATTAGTAATAATAATAACAACACTTTAATTATTATTATTATTATTAGGTATTTATTATCTGATGATGATGTTATGAAGAAGAATTAGTAGAAAAGGGGGAAGAATTGTAATAGGGCTGTTACTTCTCACACTATTACTACGACTGAATAATAATAATAATAATAATAATAATTATTATTATTATTATTATTATTATCATCATCATGAGGAACATTGGTGGCAATAGTAGTAATAGTACTAGTGAGAGTAGTATCACTAGCATTACCACTAGTAATAGTAGTAGTGATAGTAGTAGTACTGCTATTACTATTATTACTAGAAATAGTAACATAGCATGATGGCATAACTCTTATTAATAGGACTGATAATGATATTATTATTATTATTTTTATTATTATTATTTTTATTATTATTATTATTATTATTATTATTATTATTATTATTAGTATTAATAATAATAATAATAATAATAATAGTAGTAGTGCTATTACTATTATTAATGACAATGCTGTCATTATTTTTAGGATTAATAATATTAGTGTATTTTTACTTTAAATATAGCAGTTTCTCCCATGTACAACGCAATGACTATGGAGGTCTCAGCAATCCTGTAGCGCAGAAGCTGAAGCACTCCATTGTATGAAACTAAAGGTGGGATATCCATCTGATCAGGGACTGTATAGGGGACTGTAGTGGGGGGCTTCCCTGGCTTTGCTGTACACATACAAGGTGCCTGATGTGTTTAATCAATAACCAGGTCCAGTAGGAAGATATGTAAAATATCTCCAATTACAGACAACACAGTGAAGAGAGAGAGAGAGAGAGAGAGAGAGAGAGAGGAAGAAGTGTGTGAAAAATAATAGCATCCTGCCATTTGTCAGCAGCAGGGCATCTCCCACCAGTATATGGTATAATTATACTTTCATTTACATTTTATATAATCGACTTGTTATTATCAAATCAAGTGATGCTGATAAAATAACACCTTAGTGTGGAGGAGCCTCAGCCCATGGGATTCACTTGCCTCCCCTTTATTTGGGGAATGTCTCTGTTTAGCAGATGCAGGAAAGTTTGTGTGATTTTTTTTTTTTTAATCCGAGAGGTGAAAGGGAAGTAGTGGATCCATTGTATCTGCCATAGAAGACATCAATCACTCCTGAGGAGGAAGAAGTAGCAGAACATGTGATGAGCTGATACTATTAATATCCAGTATACAGCCACATTACAGTATTACTGGGCTGATAACTAATAAATGGGGGTATTAGATTTCATTGGAGCTATAGGTCAGGTGTTTCAGGTAGCTAAAGTTACACATTCTATCATGTACTAACACTATATAATACACACTGGTGGAGAAGAGTTTATTATATAGATAATTTACTAGATGAGCACAGATAGATACATAGAGAAATAGATGGGTGTGTACATACATGAAATTAGCTATATATGGATAAGTATATAATCAGATAAGCAGATAGATAGATAGATAGATAGATAGATAGATAGGAGATAGATAGATAGATAGAAGATAGGAGATAGCTAGATAGAGGATAGATAGAAATATAATAGATAAATATGCACACAGAGATACAGTATTGGATAAATACATACATAGAAACATATATAACACACACCTATTGTATAGATAGATAGATGATAGACAGATAGATAGATAGATAGATAGGAGATAGATAGATAGATAGATAGTAGATAGATAGATAGATAGATAGATAGATAGATAGATAGATAGGAGATAGATAGATAGTAGATAGATAGATAGATAACAGATAGGAGATACTGTAGATAGATAGATAGATAACAGATAGGAGATAGCTAGATAGAGGATAGATAGATAGATAGATATATAATAGATAAATATGCACACAGAGATACAGTAATGAATAAATACATACATAGATACATATATATCACACACCTATTGTATAGATAGATAGATAGATAGATAGATAGATAGATAGATAGATAGCTAGATAGATAGATAGATAGGCACAAATAGATATTTATAGATAGACAGAAAGACAGACATATATAGCACACCCCTACAGTATATGTAAATAGATATACAGATAGATGAACACATTGGCTCCCTGTATACTATGTATAGCGCTGGCTCCTGTACGTATGACACATCAGCCCTCTCCATCATATTACCTGGTAGTTACAGTATATGTGATTTGGTGTAATCTCCTGCCTCTATGCTCTGTCATTTAAAAGGTATATGATGCTCCTCCTGTCTTTGATGAATTTAATGACTGCAATTATTGGGTAGATTTTTTTTTAACTACCTTGATGCA
This sequence comes from Dendropsophus ebraccatus, assembly GCF_027789765.1. NCBI lineage: Eukaryota > Metazoa > Chordata > Amphibia > Anura > Hylidae > Dendropsophus > Dendropsophus ebraccatus. Next base: position 35,035,649 of record NC_091462.1, on the reverse strand, counting down.
TAATTTACAAAAAGTTTGTTTGACATCTTTCCTTCACTTCTAGTCCTGTATTCACACCCAGAGAAATCCAGAGCTTCTACTACTAGGTGCAATTACCAGTGCGCTCCAGGCTGATTGACTCCATACTCCAGGGGGGTGCTTGAAGGAAATTGATGTAAACATGTTTGTAGCAAGCTTCTTTGATACTTTCCATTGAGTATGATGAAGATGCCCTTATAGCTTGATGCTAAAGTGAATGTATTAGAGTGTGTGTGATCTATCTATCTATCTATCTATCTATCTATCTATCTATCTATCTCCTATCTATCTCCTATCTATCTATCTATCTATCTATCTATCTATCTATCTCCTATCTATCTCCTATCTATCTATCTATCTATCTATCTATCTATCTCCTATCTATCTATCTATCTATCTATCTATCTATCTATCTATCTATCTATCTCCTATCTATCTATCTCCTATCTATCTATCTATCTATCTATCTATCTATCTATCTCCTATCTATCTATTATCTATCTATCTATCTCTCTCTCTATCTATCTATCTATCTATCTATCTATCTCCTATCTATCTATCTCCTATCTATCTATCTATCTATCTATCTATCTATCTATCTATCTCCTATCTATCTCCTATCTATCTATCTATCTATCTATCTATCTATCTATCTCCTATCTATCTATCTCCTATCTATCTATCTATCTATCTATCTATCTATCTATCTATCTATCTATCTCCTATCTATCTATTATCTATCTATCATCTATCTATCTATCTATCTATCTATCTATCTATCTATCTATCTCCTATCTATCTATCTATCTATCTATCTCCTATCTATCTATCTATCTATCTATCTCCTATCTATCTATCTATCTATCTATCTATCTATCTATCTATCTATCTATCTATCTATCTATCTATCTATCTATCTCATACTTCTCTCCATAGACATATGAATATCTCATAGAATATCTACAGAGTTCATCATATTATAGATCATGGGTTAAATAAGTTTGACAAACAAAAAGAACACACAATCCAGTTCCAAAACCCTAACCACGTGTCCCAGAAGTTCAAATTTTAATTCAGTGGTGTAAGAGATTTGTATGCTGTAAGAACAAAATGTTAATAAGTTTGCTATGTCAGGCAACATAAGGGATAAAGAAGTAGGCTGTGTAGGGCCAAATAGTAATGAGAATCTCATATCTTTTTTTCTTTTTTTTTATGTGATTCTACTAATGAAATTTTTATTTTTAATTTTAACATTTTTAATTTTAACATTTTTAATACGCCAATTTCTGTGTGATGTGTTCCTTCATTACATCATTACTACATCTTTTAATTGTTTCCCACCTTCAGAAAGAGCCATGAATAAAGGAAATTTTACGTGACTAGGACCCAAGGCCAGAGTAGCCTTCAGGTCCCCTTTACCACATCTGCAAGTAACATCAGTAGAACAATCAACTGTATTGGCATCCTCAAGACGTGGATACAGTTTAATCCTGCCATTCTCTGTCTTGCTGCCTATAGGACAGAAGAGGCCTCAGGATCTTTGTTCATGGTGGATTGGGGTTGGGTGAGTATAAAGTTATATTTTGTAGGGGCACTATGACCTTAGGTGGCACAATATTGGGCATATATTGTATGGGAGGCACAAAGAGGGCAGCTATTAGTATTACAGTTTTGGGGACTGAAAGGTGGCATTATTACTTCATATGGGGCATAATAGGGGTATTATCACTTCCAAGGGACATAAAAGTGGTCATTTCTCCTGTGTGGTGAACATATGTGGGGGTCTTTATTACTGTGTTGGGGTATAAATTGGGCATTATTTCTGCGCTGGAGGCTTCATGCTGGCGTTTTTACTTATTAGGGACCATTAGGACTTATTAGGTTGGCTCTTTTACTATATGAGGCAAAAATGATCATTGCTACTATGAGGAGTATTAAAAGGACCACTATTACTGCTTTTGGCCTAAAGTGTGCCCTGTTACTTTTTGGGGGTCACTGGGAAGATCAATATGACCTTGCGGAGGCACTTTTATGTGTTTATTTGTACGGGTACTCATATGAGTATGGGTACTCTTTTTGACTCTATTATTTTTCGGTAGCATCTATTGTTTTCAGTGTTGTGGCCCACATGACACTATTTTATCGGGGTGTGTGAGTGTGTGTGTGTGTGTGTGGGGGGTGTAACTATAGTTATACCATATTTCCGAGGTGGAGCATTTGGGGAAATTGTGGAACACAACAGCAGCCTACATGAACTGTGGGAGCAATAAGCACAGAACTGGGGGTACCAGCAGAATGGGAGAGGCTAATGAAGGTGCTGAAAAAGAACTGTTATAGTGATGGGCGGGCAGAATCGTGGTGAAAAAAGTGAATTACAACAATTGGAGAAGACATTAACTGTGAGTCTTTGGATTTACTGTTCTGTATTCTCTTATACAGCCTGCAGAGGACCTGTGTAGAACTGATATCTAGTAATAATAATGGTAATAATATACATCTATGTATAGTGTTTTTTATTTAATAAAAGTGTACTAATATTTCCGTGTTCACATGGTGTGGTAATAGTAGAGAGTATAGTGGCAGTATTATTTGACCCCTATATAGTGTTACTACAGGTAATAAAGGTCTTTGTACAGTCATGGCCAAAAGATTTGAGAATGACACAAATATTATATTTTCACATGATCTGATGCCCTCTGGTTTTTATGTGTGTTTCTTAGATGTTTTTTTTTTTTATCACATACAGAAATATAATTGCAATCATATTATGAGTAACAAAAGCTTATATTGACAGTTAGAATGAGTTAATGCAGCAAGTCAATATTTGCAGTGTTGACCCTTCTGCTTCAGGACCTCTGCAATTCTCCCTGGCATTCTCTCAATCAACTTCTGGACCAAATCCTGACTGATAGCAGTCCATTCTTGCACAATCAATACTTGCATTTTGTCAGAATTTGTTGTTTTTTGTTTGTCCACCTGTCTCTTGATGATTGACCACAAGTTCTCAATGGGATTAAGATCTGGGGAGTTTCCAGACCATGGACCCAAAATCTCTATGTTTTGTTCCCTGAGCCATTTAGTTATTACCTTTGCTTTATGGCAAGGTGTTCCATCATGCTGGAAAAGGCATTGTTGATCGCCAAACTGCTCTTGGACGGTTGGGAGAAGTTGCTCTTGGAGGACATTCTGGTACCACTTTTTATTCATGGCTGTGTTTTTAGGCAAGACTGTGAGAGAGTCGATTCCCTTGGCTGAGAAGCAACCCCACACATGAACGGTTTCAGGATGCTTTACAGTTGGCATGAGACATGACTGGTAGTAGCGCTCACCTCGTTTTCTCCAAATAAGTTGTTTTCCAGATGTCCCAAACAATCGGAAAGGGGATTCATCAGAGAAAATGACTTTACCCCAGTCCTCAGCAGTCCACTCCCTGTACCTTCTGCAGAATATCAGTCTGTCCCTGATGTTTTTTCTGGAGAGAAGTGGCAATGATGACTGTTTCACTAGAGATAACCATGGTTAACAGAAGAGAAACAATGATGCCAAGCACCAGCCTCCTTTTAAAGTGTCCAGTGGTCCCAAGTGCACCCTCTGTGTGTTGGCGTTGTTCTAACATGACTGGCACTCTACCGCACATATTCTGGGACTGTGAGAAACTTAGGCCGTACTGGGGGGGCATTCAGGGCTTAGTGGCGACTGTGTTGGGGAGATTGATCCCCCTGGACCCACTGACATACCTCCTGAACCTGCCGCCCAAAGCATTGCCAAAATACTCAGCCAGACTGTTCCTCCACATACTGACTGCTGCCAAGACCTTGTTAGCAAAATATTGGAGGCAGGCTCTGATTCCCTCAGCGTTGGAGCTGATTAATAGAGTCCAGGAGGTCCGCAGAATGGAGTCCTTAACGGCCTCGCAAGAGAACAGAATGGACCACTTTCGGAAAATCTGGGATCGGTGGGATCAGTACTATGAGACGACTGTAGCAGGTTCGACCTCTCCTCCGTAGCTCTTACTTCCTCCCTAAATTACTTGTGTCCCTCTTGTTCCCATTGTCTAGTCCTAGTCTTTGTCTTGTCTCCCTGACTTCTTGCTGTCGTTTCCATGACCAAGCCTACATTCCTGTTTTCACTCATTACTGATAGGATGTGTTGTCCAAGTTTGGAATTGTTTCCTTATGCTCATGATGCATTGTTACCATGCTTTGTTTTTATGCGCCACTCATGAAGTGGATCTAGTTTCGTTACAGCCTGATTCATGCATGCATGATTCTATGTTTGTGTTTATATGGAAAAAAAATGAAAAATCCCGATAAATAAACAATTATATAAAAAAAAAGTGTCCAGTGGTGTCATTCTTACTTAATCATGACAGAGTGATCTCCAGCCCTGTCCTCATCAACACCTACACATGTGTTAATGGAGCAATCACTGAAACAATGTTAGCTGGTCCTTTTAAGGCAGGGCTGCAATGATGTTGAAATGTGTTTTGGGGGATAAAGTTCATTTTGTAGGCAAATATTGACTTTGCAAGTAATTTCTGTTAAGCTCATAACTCTTTATAACATTCTGGAGTATATGCAAATTGCCATTTAAAAAACTGAAGCAGAAGACTTTATAAAAATTAATATTTGTATCATTTTCAAAAATTTTGGCCATGACTGTATAGTGTGTCTTGTTCAGTAACAGTACAGAGGTAATATGTCATTAGTGTACAGTAGTAACAGCTGGTCCTGGTATAGTGGTATCATAATAACTATGGTGACCTATGATATGATAAAGTGCTATTAGTTATTATGTACAGCATATGGAGATACTACTTCTTACTCTTAAACTCATGTGGAGCATACAATGTTGTATACAGGAAAAGTTTTTGGTTTTGTGTATGCGAGGGGGGTGTGGTGTCCCACCACGCGTGTTTCGTGTTTCTCTTTTACATCTGTCGCAAAAGCTTCTTATTCTAGGTTCAGTGGTGATAAAGGTAGTAGTCTATAGTTTCATCACAAGATGTCAGTATTCAATATGTATGCTTTTATGTATTGCACAGCTGAAGTTGGTAAAGAGTTACTGTTTTAAGTGTACCATGTGCTTTTGCAAGCCTATGGGAGATGCTCTTTCCTTTTAACCTATCACTCTTCTTCTTTTTCTTGCACACATTCCTTTCCACCACTTACATGGTCTCTTAAATAGCCCTGTAGGAAGTTACTTGGTGGGAGGAGGTGTAGCGTCAGTTTTACCCAGATTCTAATGGGAGAAGGACTCACAGAGCGGACGTCCCTGCTGTAGCCAAGCTAGGGCCTGGCTCTGCCAGGACCCTTGTCCGGTACAAATCAGTCAAGTTTAGTCTAAATCTAAGACACACATGTGTGCAGATTTAGCTAGAGACAACCAGTTCTTTCAGTACTTATACTACATCTACTGTGCAGTGCTAGACACTACAGAGGGAGAAGAGTCTGGGAACATCCTAGCCCACGCCGTGAACCAGTCTTAAAAGTGCAGGGCAGTATCCTGATGTACAAGAGGAACTAGCCTGGATAGGAAAAAGCTACCAGAGGATCTACATATCCCACCTCGCAGTGCAGGTAATCAGGAAGACTCAGAAGCTTAGCTTTACCCAAATAACCACGTCTGGGGCTTGTATCACCCTATTAGGATGGGTAGCTCAACACTGTAGGGAAGAAGGTGGTAAGCATGTAGTCCATACACGGGTACAAGTATCTCTCACTCTCAAGTATTCTTTCAAGTTCTGGCAGAGTACAGTTCTACATTGGGTTGGGACTCCCTTGACAAACTCCTCTACACTGCTCTACTCTACTTTCAACTCTTCAAGCACCACTACAACAACCTCTACTCTACTTCTTCAAGCATCTTCTCAGCACAACCAAGTTTAGGAACTACAGTCCGTGTAAAGATTTATCTATTTGTACAGTAAAGCTGTTATATTTTAACATCGCTGGGACTCAGTCATCCTTTCCTCCGCACCAGCACCTTTACAAACTAGCCGTACACCTTGGGTTATTTTTACCTTTCTGTGGGTGGCAGTAACGATAGTCCGGGTGGGTCAATTGCCACTCAGGAGTACCGTGACAAGAATCCAAGAGACCCATCGCAACTCCGCAGGTCACCGACCATTTCTGGGGAACACAGCCAGCCGCTTTGCAAAGCAGTTACCAACATCCCACCTGTGTGCTGGACTAGCACTGGCGTCATGATACTACCATCTCTGGCTGAGCTGTATCATACCACTGATAAAATCCACCAAACGGTGGCATCCATCTATCTCTATCGCAACCACCACAAGGTGGTGAGGTTTGCATCAGGGTCTATGAGCCTTTAGCTATCCCCCCAACCATATAGCATTCAGGCAGTTTCTGAAACTAATATATAATGTTATAGGGTAATTTGTAGGCATCTATTAGTTGTGGTCAAATCCATCATAATGTATATTTGCAGCACAGTCTGCCTTATGCCACCAGATTTGCTCACCTCAATCTGTTGATCTTCTGCCATACTTCTCTGCAGATGATGGCAGGGGGACATTGAGGGACACAGGGCACAGCATTTCCTGTGATAAGTGTATATTGGTGATTTGTATAACTTTGGGGTTGCAATACAATACTTTAATAAAAATTTTCGCCGGGCTTCTCCTTTAACCCCTTAACGACAAAGGGCGTAAATTTACGCCCTATTGCCGGTAAGTGGGTTCAGAACGGGGCTACGCGGCGACCCCGCTCTGAACCGCCGTGGTCCCGGGTGCCGCATGTCCGATTACCGGATGCAGCCGTACCCTGGTGTCTAGTGGCGGAGATCACCCCCCCCCCGGGACGTTGTCCTGGAGGAGCGATCTCTGTGACTGATGCCGGCCGGGGTCTTCGCCAAGTTGCCGCTGAACCCGGCTCCGCTCTCGTTGGTTTTCAACTGCAGTAGCCAAAAGCAAACGAGTGCCAATCTCATTGATCTTTGCTGTATAAGTATATAGCAAAGATCTCAATGAGAGATCAGAGTGTATATACTATAAGTCCCCCAGGGGGGCTTCTAGTACATGTGTAAAAAAAAAATATAAAAAGCCCCCTCCCCTAATAAAAGTCTGAATCACCCCCCTTTTCCCAGGTTACAAATAAATAAATAAACATGTTTGGTATCGCCGCGTGCGTAATCGCCCGAACTATTATTAATCACATTCCTGATCTCGCACGGTAAACGGCGTAAGCGCAAAAAACTCCCAAAGTGCAAAATTGCGCATTTTTGGTTGCATCAAATCCAGAAATTTTTTTATAAAAAGAGATCAAAAAGCCACAAATGCGCAATCAAGGTACTGATAGAAAGTAAACATCATGGCGCAAAAACTGACACCTCACACAGCCCCATAGACCAAAGGATAAAAGCGCTATAAACCTGGGAATGGAGCGATTTTAAGGAACATATATTTGTTAACAATGGTTTGAATTTTTTACAGGCCATCAGATAATATAAAAGTTATACATGTTATATATCGTTTTAATCATAACGACTTGAGGAACATATATAACAAGTCAGTTTTACCCCAGGGCGAATGGCCTAAAAACAAATACCCCCCAAATAAACAAAATGTTTTTTTGTTTTTTTTTTCAATTTCACCACACATTTATTTTTTTTTCTGGTTTTACAGTGTACTTTACGAAAAAATTCAGCCTGTCATTGCAAAGTACAATTAGTGTCACAAAAAATAAGGGTTCATGTGGGTTTCTAGGTGGAAAAATGTAAGTGCTATGGCCTTTTAAGCACCATAAGAGGAAAAAACGAAAACGCAAAAATCGAAATTGGCTCTGTCCTTAAGGGGTTAACATAGCTACTTCCTTTTGAGAGTTGGTGGCGTCTCCTGCATGTGACTACAGTATTTTATACATTGAATCAAATGTTATTTTCTTTCATTGCAGTCACTTTTACCACTATGAAAAATGTCCCAGTTTTCCTATTCTTCTAACATATGGTTACAGGCATAAGGCTGTCTACAGATGCAACCTGGAAAACGCCCAAAAGAAAATCTTTAGCAAGGTATCGATACTCAGCATTTCACGTTTTTAAATCACTGCTATTGTTCAAATCAATAAGACTATTTAAAGAAGATGCCACTGAAAAAATTGCCATCCTCCCCTTGACCACATTGCGTTATTTGCGACACGGCCCTGATATAGCAGGCTCTCACCAGTGACATCCATGGGGCGTCATCGCAGTTTCACGAAATGCGATTTGACGTCAGCGCAGATTAGTGATTAATCGTCCAAGTATCTTAAACTACATAGAAAGAAAAAGAAACACGTGCGTCATGAAGACAACACAATGCAACCAAAACTACTAATTAGGTTAAACTTTCATTAAAATGTTCCAATATAAAGTCCAGGGAGTTCTGTGCAAGAAAGCCATTATACTACACCGTAAAAGGGGCTGTATTGGATTTAATATATTTTTTTTTACTCTTCTGATTCACTAACAAGAAGAGGTCTTATGCATTTAAAGGGGTTGTCCATGGAAAAATACATTTAAAGGGTTGCCTGTGAAAAATACATTTAAAGGGGTTGTCCATGGAAGAATTACTTTTTACAGAGGGCCTCGGGCTAAGGGCTAAAAATAATAATAATAATAAAAAAAGCATTCTGAACTGATTCCCTGATAGAACTGTTCTGATGGCTTCCAGTTGCCGGTGTTCTTGGCTTATTCCTGCGTGCCAACCCTGCAGAAACTGACCAATAAGCCAGAGTCTAGCGGAGGTTGGTCGCTGCTCTGACCTGTGATTGGAGGAGCAGGCAGTTCCTGCATAAATGGGAGATCACTGGAAGCAGGAAGATGCAAAGAGAACCAGGGATCACAAGCTATTGGACCAGCAGCAATGGGAAATCAGTGCAGGTGAGTATGACTTTTTTTTTGTAGCACCAGAAGCTCTTTATATGATTATGATTGTCTCCAGACTACTCCTGTAGTGGACCAAATTTATTAAAAGTATTATCCAGGAATAGGAAAAACACAGCATTTTTTTCCCCAAAAAAAGCACCAACCCTGTCTTCATGTTACGTGCGGTATTACAATTAAGCTCCGTTCACTTCAATAGAAGAGGGCTGCAAAACACACACCCAAACTGAGGACAAGAGTGGTGCTGTTTCTGGGGGAAAATGGCCATGTTTGTTTTTCTTAGCATCGATAACCCCTATCTCTGGAATGACTAGATGATCATGCAGGGTCTTGCTGTGGACAACCCAGGAAAACCCATGATTTTGACAGGGGAAGCCTCAGCCAGGCATTTTCCATATACATATAGTAGACACTGCAGAGTGGCACTACTACATTGTGCTGTCCTTGTAAAACAAGGATGACCCAATGGGAGCCACTCATTCAAAGCCATTCTCTGTACTGACCCATGGAAGGGGGATATTCATGATGTCCTTGTGCTCTAATGAGACATATAGACATGAGTTGTCTGAACGTGACGACCCCTTTATTAATAGCATATTTCATATTACACCTGCCATCAACACCCGTAGAGTTGCGCCACTAATTTTTGACTTGATGTCTTTCGCCTTTGATACATGAGGTTACAAGTAAGTTTCCATGCAGGCTATGCCCGCTCTTTTTGGAGTGAGAAGTACGAGCACAAAGATTTTCCATGGAAAAGCAGATGTGTCATTTTAGGCTTTGCCAGTAATAAAAGAAATTATGTACAATGAAAGTCGAAAAGGAAACCGGAACCAAAAAAGATTGTACACATGGCTCTAGTCTACAGTCTTACAGTCTTCTGTAACTCCTGTGATGTGGATCGTGCAGAAAGTAGAATGCTGTGTTTGCTGTCTGGGCCTTAAAGTGAATGTACCATCAGGTACATAGTTTTAAGTTTTTTACATGAATGGATTGACGCCAGCGTGGGAAGGATGTTGATGCTGCGGTCCTTTTTTTGAACCAGCGTCTGGTTCCGGCGCACAGTGCTATTTTTTTCCCGGGCACCGGCCCTGCATGAAGGACTGAGGGCAGACCTGCCAGCCAGTGGTGATCTCCCCAGAGGGGAGGGGGTTTAGTCACACCAGGGGCAACGGGCCCACCCCCAGTGCTTTATGCAGGCCCGGTGCCCTGGAATAGACCGGCACCATGCGCGGGGACCCGGTTCTTAAAAAGGACTGTGGCACTGGCATCTCAGTGCCAATCCATTCATGTAAAAAACTTAAAGTGACGTACTTAATGGTACATTTGTTTTAAGAAGACGCTCTGATCAGGTTCATGGCACAAGATGGAATTGGTTTTCTTCTGAGGCTGGTGAAGAATTATGAAACATTTGTGAGACTCACCAGAAGCCAGCCAATGGATGGACATGTAGACCTGTACTACCCCTGTGTGCTATCACAATGTGTTTAGGACCAATATCCTGTGCTAATACATTTCATATATCTATATAGTGCTTGAAGCTCCATCTTTTTCAGTTTCAGAGATAGAGATCCAAATCCCCTACATAGACATAAACTTACACAATCTAATTCTGACTGCCTGCAGAGCTTGTTCACACAGAGTGTTTTAAAATGTAAAATTTCAGATGATTTTGGTTTAAAAAAAAACAAAAAAAACATTAATTCCACATTGGAATATTTTTAAAATAATTTATTATTTATAAAGCCCCACCGTGAATTGACATGTCATGTATGTTCATGTTAATTTTTAAAGCAGATTTAAAATGTTTCGATTGAAATGTATATGATGTGGATTTTGTGTGGGTTTTGATGTAGAATGTTAGGGCCCTATTTAACAGTAACGATAATCGGCCGGATCGGCCCCATTTGGCCCGATTCGGACAATTATCGTTCGGTGAAATAGAGAGAACGATCAGCCGATGATCGTGTCATCGGCTGATCGTTCATTTAGGGCCAGACCTAAAATCATCGTTCCCCCACCGCGCATCGCTACGGTTGAATAGCGGTGCGTGGTGGGCGCCCGACGATTTGACAGCATCATCATCATCATACATTACCTGTCCGCGCTTCTCCGCGCTGTCTTTATCCCAGGGTCCCGCTCTCTCTATCTTCTGAATGGCCAGTCAGCTGACGGAGCGCTCAGCCAATCACAGGCCGGGACCGCCGCGGCCTGTGATTGGCTGAGTGTGGCCTGTCAGCTGACCGGCCATTCAGAAGATAGAGCACGCGGGACCCTGGGATGAAGACAGCGCGGAGAAGACCTGCAGGTAATGTATTACTGCTGCTGCAAGGGCTGCAAGGACATCGGTAACAATGTCCCTGCAGCCCTTGCTCGCCGTGGAATAGGCCCAGTAAACGAGCGGCGATCTAAAAGCAGTGGCCTGGCTAGTATATATAGCTATAGTACACATATTTATATATATTTTATATTAATCTGTACTTAATCTGCCATTGTTTACACCTTTTAGGCCTCGAGAGAAGTAGGGTGTAATAAAATGCATATAAGGTTTTATTAGCCCATTATAGTCAATCGGTGAGGTGTAATACCTGGAACCCCCACAATCAGGTGATCAGTACATATATATATACAATCTATGAGAGCCAGAAGCCTCAGCTCCATTAATTGTATAGTTGTGATGCTGGGTTACTGCTGTGCAGCTCCCATCCACTTCAACAGGAGCTGTGCTGCATAAATTTGATGTTATGCCTACAAATAATGTGCAGGTCAAAGGCTTCCGCTAATGAACATTTGTCTTTTTTTCAGTGGGGGTGCCAGGTGTTGGCACTGTCATAGAATAAGCCATCAAAAGCATTTGATCAAAAAACCCTTTATAGGAATGTTACATCAGGTACATTGCTGCTTTTATTTTACCTTAAAGGATTGGCGCGGGTGCGGGGATGCCGGTAGGAAGTTCCTTTTTTTGAACCGCCGCCCGGTTCCCGCTCTTGGTGACGGCCTTTTCCCAAGCACCGACTCGTCCCATAGCACTGGGGCCAAGCCCGCCAACCCCTTGTGTGATGAAACCCCCTCCCCTCTGTGATGCAGCTCTATTATCATCAATGGAGCAGTGTCATGGATGGAAGGGGGGCTTGCCCCCAGTACTCTGGGGTGAGATGGTGCTTGGGAAAAGACCGGTACCGTGCGTGGGAACTGGGTGCCGTTTACAGCTCTTTTGGGACACTTCAGGTTCTGGATTGGTCCTGCCTTGCATCTGGAGACTACGCTATACTGGAGGTAGAATCTTAGACATGTTCTGCATGATTTTGGTTAGACAATCTGTGGCTTTTCAGCATATTCTCCAGGAGATATTGTAACCATGTACAACAGCTGCGAAATTTCTGCAGTATTTCTAGCGAACATCCTTGACCCAGGTTCTCGCTGCTATATACTTACAGTAAATTTACACTACTTTTCACGAGGGATGTATGTAAAGTTTCAAACAGGTCTTGTTTTTGTATAACGTCCAAGTACATTGAGCTGCCACACGTAATTTCCCCACTTACCCCCACCCTCAAGTGAATTTTACTAATCACAACACTTTATTGTGAAGGTAAATAGATGCTGCGTTTAATCAATACCGCCATCCATTCTGATCCACACTTAAGGTAACTCAAGTCAACTGTAAATAGTTCAGTATGTGGATAATTACAGAGAAGGCTGCAATTTACTCACAGCTAATTCCCCCGACTTCTTTTCTACAGGAAAAAAAAACTTATAGGATCTAAGTTCAACTTCCTAAAGGCTTTCATGATTTAGGAAATAAAAAATAATAATAAAAACTCAATCCCTTTCATTTTGTTTTTGCCCAACATCTGTACAGGTGCTGTGACCAGGAAACCTAGGAATGGTTTACAAATGTTAAAATTAGACTTTATGTACATGGAAAAGCTGTGTGCATAGAGCACCCTACAGCAAAACACCATAGGACAGAACTGTAGGCACTCTGTGTGCTGGTGTATGGTGCTTTGCGGGGCTCAGCGGTATAGTAATATTCTCCACTAATAGTAAGCTCTAGAAAAGTAGCTTTGCAATGCAGTGTGCAACAGCATATGGCATAGAGAAATCTGGCACATAGCAGAATAGTTAGCACTCTGGCGCACTCTTCTCCGCTCTGCGGTTACCAGAGAAGACCGGTGTCCCGCGGTGCGGCTTCGTTCCGGTCCTGCGACACCATTCGAATCCTGCACGCGTTGACGTCACCGCTTTTGTGACCCCTCTTCTGTCTCCATGTCGATTGAAGGCTGGAAGGCACGCTCTCCGATGCATCTTTACGGGAGCGCTGGGATTGGACGGTGACGCAGGACCGGAATGAAGCTGCGTCATGGGACACCAATCATCGCTGGTGAGTATATGCACCAGAGTGCAGCGGGGGACAAATACATTTTTTTTGTGGAGTACTTAAAGGTGAAAAGACTGGCAAAATTTTTTATTCAGCCTAGGTAAAAGGCTGTATCCCGGAATTCCAAGCGGTACCCGGGCTGTCTCCTCCTTCCCCACAGACCGGGAAGGCATCGGGAATGAAATGCGAAAGGTTCGACAAGGTTTGAGTTCTATAGAACCTAAGATACTTTTGAGGGCATGCTATGGAGATTTAGGGAAGCAGGAGCTCCTCTTCCGTTTTTTTGCAGTGTATGGGAGGCTAGCCTCTGTTCACTAGCTCAGGGAGAACTGGAAATTAGAGATATAACCTGCAGAAGGGAAAACTGGTGAAAATGCCAAACACACTTTACATAATGGTACTCTTTAAGTACTGGCACTATTCTGAAAAGTTACCTGACGCAATAGGTAAACCTTAAATACAGAAGAGACTGACTTGAGGATACAAACCTGTTTTTATATGGTTTAGCACAGAGATGTAGCTTGGCTTCAGTTCATCTGGGAATGTCTATTGGCTATATTTTCCTCCTTCTCATTTTGTTTTCTAAAACTTAACATGGACAAAAGAGAACTAATAATCTTTCCCCATCCAACCCCCTATCTAACCTGTCAATCACAATCAATGGCTGTACTTCTTCCTCTCTGGCCTTTCATCTAACACGCTCGCTCCTCTTAAGTCTATCCTTAACTCTGCTGCCCGACTAATCAACCTTTCTCCTCGCTCTGCCTCTCCCTTCTGCCAATCCCTTTACTGGATCCTCATTGCCCAATGAATTCATTTTAAATTGTTGACCATGACATACAAGGCCATCCACAACCTGTCCCCTCTGTACATCTATGACTTAATATCCCGCTATGCAACCTTCAATACACCAATGACCTCCACTCTTGTTCTTACCTCACACAACTGCCTCCAAGATTTTGCCCGAGCTTCCCCCATACTCTGGAACTCACTACCCTGACACCTCAAAAGCAACCTGAAAACCCATCTGTTTAAAACTAGGCTACAACCTATAATAACTCTGCACCACATTTTGGCTAGCTACACCCTTACCTACCGCGTTTCCCCAAAAATAAGACAGTGCCTTATATTTTTTTTCCCCCCAAACAGACACCTTGCCTTATTCCTGGTGGATGTCTCATTTCTCTCCCCCCGGCCGGGGGAAGAGAAATGAGACATCCTCCCTGAACCTCCCTGGAATACTCACCCTGGGCCTAAGAGCGCATCAGCAGTGGGAAGTGGGTCAGGCATGCGGCGGAACGTGTGTCAAGCATGTGGCATGACGTGTGGCGGCAGCGTGCTGAGGACTTCGGGGCCATGGACCAGGCTGGCTGCGGTGCTGGCTTAAGAGGTCCACGAGGGGATTAGTTGAGTCCTGGGTGGGGGTGGATGGCTTAACTTTTGGGGGTGCCCTAGCTTAGAGTAGTAGGTGCCTTATTTTTGGGGGATGCCTTAGATGCTAGAGGGTAGAGTAGTTGGGGTGTCTTATTTTAGGGGGGTGTTTTATTTTTGGGGAAACACGGTACTGTCTCCTGTTTCCTTCCACCTTCTATGAACCCCCCCAAAAAAAAAAAAAAAACACTGGCCAAAGCAACACAGCTTCTCAAGCCTTCCTGGCAGTCAGCACTCAGGGAAAACGTCTAAGTTGCCTGACCCCTTAGCCATGCCCGTGGTGTAGTGGGAACATTTACCCAGTCAGCTTTATCATTTCATGATCATTTCTCTATGGCATGATAAAATAATAATATTAATATTCATATATATATGTTTTTTTATATTTTAAAGATAAAATTTAATGCAAATAGCAAAAAGAGCCATAGATAGCTGTTATTTTTTGTATTTGAACCTAAATTATGTCCCTTTATGAGGATTAAAAAATATATCTTAAGATGTCATTTATCCCAGATATTAAGCTCCATTACAAAATAAAATGCCTACCCAAGTTAGATTTTCAGAGAACATAGTGTGACCATTCTAAAGGTTGGCAGCATCAATATGCGCATTTGAGTGTTTTAAACCTAACCACCTTGCCTAGTATGAGAAAATAATAAACAACATAAACTCAAATGCATACCTAAGGAAGAAAAACATTCCCCATGCACAATAGAATAATTTGAGCTACTTAATGATATGCCTTTTTTGGTAGCTTAAATGAGTGCTCTGTATCTCCGCTCACCGCTGATCACAGGTAAAACTTATGAAAGAAAATTGAAATTACAGAGAGCATACGGAATGCAATCACAAGGATAACAAGGAACCAGTTATAAGCCAGCAGCTATTTAAGCACTTTAAAGAGAAATCTTCCTAGTATCCTCTGGCCTTGATTGATGCAACTTTCTTGAACTGTTTCTTCAATACAGAAGAATCTGTTGAAAAAATACAAGATACTGAAGGACGCATTTAACGTTGCAATGTCGTTGCTGATATAATTTGGTGGCGGGAAACCTATTTACAATGCAAATATGTATATGTAAGGAATAAATACTATTTAACAAAATGGTGCGGAGACCGAATCATCATCTCATTTCAAACAAGTTTTTACAAAGGCTTACGGCCCTATTCGAGTGATAAGGCCGATTTGGCAGATTATCACTCCATGTAAGAAAGACAAAGATCAGCCGTTGACAAAGATCATCAGCCGATCATGTCTTTTGGTCCCGCTTAAGGGTCCTATTAGACAAAGCAATTTTTAGTTCTCTTAGATTAACGATAAACAATTGCAAATGAGCGCTTTTGGGAATGACCTGAAATCATTCACCAAAATACATAGAACAACGGTTGGTAGTTACGTCCGCAATTACTATCGTAATTTTGATTGCTCTTATACTCTAGTATATGAACGATTGTAATTCAAAAAGAAAGATGTGTACATACACCAAAAGATTTGCAATGATTTTATGGTCAGCTCAAAAGATGTGATCAATGGCTTGCGGTACAAATTTTCGTTATTGGTGTGATCGTTGCCTGCATACACACAGAAGGATTATCGCTTAAATTCAAATGATATAACAATTTTTTTGCACGATAATCTTTCCGTGTAATAGGGCCTTAAAAATCATCAGCTCTCGGCTGTGCATCGGTACATGTAATAGCGATGCTCGGTGGATGGCTGATGAATGTGTAAAGAAATTAGTAAAGTTTATACCTACCTGTCCACGCTCCCTGGTGCTTCTGCTTGCTCACCGATATCTTCCTGGCTTCTGCCTGTTGACTGCAGCCACTGCTGGAACTTCATAGCCAGTCTCTAAGGGGACAGGCCGCTCAGCCAATCACTAGCCAAGACAGGAGATGGGTATCTCAGCCAGTGACTGGCTGAGCGACTTGTCACTTCAGAGACAGTCCTTGCAGTGGCTGCGGCCAGAAGCCAGGAAGATCCCAGGGAGTGTAGACAGGTATGTATAAACTTTATTATTTTACACTAAAGCAGAGAGCTGTACGGACAACACTATGTCTGCTGATCGATTATCGAGCAGTCTAATAGTCTCAAAAAACGAGTGCCAATCTAGCACTTATCTACATTGATGATCGGGCCATGTGATACGGCCATTACAATTCTAAAAGATAACAAAAGATTAACACTCACCTTACCAATCCCTTGCTGCTTTTTTGCCAACACTTCCTGCTATCAGTCACTATTTTTTCTATTAATGATATGCTAAAATCCAGTTATACTGCCAATGTTTGGGCACATGCGGTATCAATGCCATCACAAAAGTCAACTAGTGGGGACCCAACAGCAGCAGATTGGTAAGTTGAATATTACTCCTTTCCTTATAAGGCCCCATTCACACTGAGTAAGAACGTCAAAATTCTTTGGCGGAGAATCCCGCCGTGCTCAGTGTGCTGCTTTAAGTGAAGGGGAGGCCGCAGCTCTCCGCTCATAGAAATGACATGTCATTTCTTTGAGCGGAGAGCGGCGGCAGCGTGGGAGCGTGAGCTCTCTCATTCTGATGTGAACGGGGCCTAACAATGTAATCTTATGGGGCTGGACAACTCCTTTAATATGGATTGGAGCCTCTATTTGCAGCTTCCACTCTTCTTGGAAGTTACTGAAAACTTGTGCATATTTGGCCAAAAGGGCATTTCTGCGGTCAGGCACTGATAATGGATGAAAAAGTCTGGTTCACAATCTTCTTACCAATTCATTCCAAAGGTGCTCATGGGAGTTTCCATTAGGACTCTGCACGGCCACTGGTCTACACATCAGACTTGTCAAACCATATCTTTATGAGCCTGTCTTTGTGTGCGGGGACAAAAGTCAAGCTAGTACTAGAAACGCCCTTTACTAAACTTATCCCACAAAATTAAAAGATGTGATCACAACATGCTCAACTAAATGAACATTGTTGTTTCTTGGTAGAAACATTTCCAACATATGACACCACATCATCCCCACTTCTTCACTGTTTTGAATTATAACCAGACAAATTATGAATGCAGCTTTATGTAACACAAGATCAGTAAAATATAAGTCATATAAGTATAGGTAATTCAGTGTATTTAGAAAATTACGGATAAGGTAACACTTGGGCACTTGGATCAAAATGTAGTCATCTAGCCTAGTTGTCAAAGACAAGAATCGTAATCAAGAGCTGTACGGAAGACGGAAGCAAATCAGGTTACTAGGCAAGCTGATCAGCAACAGTCAGATGAATGTACTGCTATAGGATGAGGCAAGAGAATGGTAAGGGAAAATTTACGTTAAAAATAACAGGTTAAAGCATTAAAGGACAACTTCAGGAAGGGAGATTTTTGCCAGGAGGCTGAAAGAAATAACATGCACTTACCTCCCCGGCTCCACTGCTGATGCTTAGTACTGCCACTCCGGTCCTCCGTTAGAGAGGGGGACCCAGGACGTGACCTGTCAGGGTCGCTCAGCCAGTCAGCGGCTGTAACGGGTCTTACCTTTGAGTCTGACTGGCTGAGTGGCTCTGACACCTCACGTCCTGGGTCCCCTCTCTAACCAGGAAGCAGCTGGGAAGCGGGGGACCAGAGCGGCGGTACACGGCATCAACGCTGGAGGATTGGAGGTAAGAGCATGTTATTTCTTTCATCCTCCCCCGTCTGGAGTTGTCCTTTAAAGTCTCAGAACCCTAGAAGTATACACACTAGTAGTCACCCAAATGTAAACCGATTTTTTACCGTTCTTGCCCTTTGTTAGTAGAGAGCAGCCAACTGGTTGACTAGTGATATGTTGGGGGGGGGGGGGGGGGGTATTGACTAATAATGAAGAGAGTAGTGGAGCATGGAGACATTTTTCAGGCAATGTACCAGAATAAAAATGTGTAAAATACGTCACTCTCAGACAACTAGATCTCACTAGCCAAGGTAGAGTCTTATCCAATAGAAAGAGTCACTCATCTCTATAGCTACTTTTGGGGTTCTTCCACCAGGGAAACAGAAGGGGCATGTCATATTGGTTTTGCTAGTTTTTCTAATACCTGATGAACAAGCAAACAATCAGATGGATCTTATTATTAGGATTTGCTGAGAGCACAAACATTTTACATAGGCTGATCATCGACAGACAGAAACCCTCACTGCTGACAAGCAGCCCAGATAAAGAAGTCAGTGATCAGCACGGACACGAAATTGGCCCAGCTACACAATTCACAGCCTTGTAGAGGATCTTCAAACTAGCACTAATTGCTTGCGGCACTACATCACCTTCAATAACTGATGGAGGAACAATTGTCCGTCCATCAGTTATCTCTCCTCTCCAGGAAGGGAGGGTTATGGCTGTGGTTTATCTCTCCCAGAACAAAGGGGTTGGGCAGAGATTGTCCAGGATAAAAAAAAAAAAATGTTTTGTTTTCCAGCTCCACTGTCCTCCGTGGCTGTGTCGGGTATTGGGCCTCATCCCCATTCAAGTGACTGGGACTGAGCTGAGCACAAGAGTGATGCTGTATCCGCAAAACAAAGCAGTTCCCTATTTCTAACCCTCGACATTCCCATTGTGTTATGCTTGTTGCACACTCTCGTCCCCTTGCACACGTGTTTCTAATTGTTTGTAGGCTGTTTTGCTTAGCACATACACAGTATTACAGTTAACCTGTTTAACTTCCTAAACAAAACCAGCTATTGCATTTACTAGTACTTATCGACACTGGAGCCATGGAGAGGTCATACTTTCCCGTGAAGTCTGTATCTAATAGAAAGCTCAAAAGAATAACTATTGACCTTACTTTTAATATATATAAAAAGAATTAAAAAAACATGAAAACATTCAACAGTAAATATGCCGTAAATGGCGATGTAATCAAATTAGGTGTTTTATTGAATATGCGGCTTTATTTAGAGGCCAAATAAAGTGCTGCCACGCTCAAAGGTATATTCCTAAGCTTTACAATCCCAATATCTTTTGCAAGCGGTATCCTTTTATTCTAGAAATGTATTAGGTGATGACGCCTTTAAAGTGAATTTATTATAAAAGATGCACAAAATTATAGCAGAGAGAGATTATTAAAGCCGGCGCGTTATATGATACAGATGGAGGGGTGTAATTGGAAGGATTACGATGGATAATGAGGAATGTGAGGGCACAGTGCATTCACAAACTTTTATGCATTACCCAGACACGTAATAAATGTTCTGTGGGCTGCGTTGTTTGGAGAATTGTCATTAACAGCGCAATTCTTTAGCTGTGACTAACGCTGACTGCATACGTTAGATAGTCAGCAGATAGCTATCCCTCCTTACTCTGAGCTGACCAAGCATGTGTTTTCAGTGCTGAGTGGGCTGTGGCATGATATCTCCAGCACATAACATGCCTAGGCTTTATTTTTCCAGGTCAACAGGGAAGAGTTGGGACCAGTGTCAGACTGGCCCACCAGAGGAATGGAGGATCCTCCGGTGGGCCTGAAGCTTTACAACCTGCACTAACACTGACTTACATGTCGTTTCTCACTGGTTCTTCATTGGTGGGCCCCCAGGATCATTTCCTCTGGTTGGCCCCAGATATCCCAGTCCGACACTGGTTGGGACCCCCATAGAAACTAGATGGTCGACTATTCGGTCCAGACAGGTTTTGCCGACCTTTATCTGATATGTGTATGACTACCTGAGTAGTCTGGGTAGGGCAAACTACCAATTATTTCCCCAACATTTAATATGCAAAATTCACTGAGATAGGGTATAGAAAAAATTAAATCTAAAATGTAACTTTTAATGATCTCAATATAAAATAGATAACCAATAATAAAAACCAGACACTTAAATAAGTAAACAATACTAGGAAAATATTTATCTTACCGCTCAACGGTGAGTCGGAATAACCTGGAGTGGCCGTGGACCATTCAAATCGCCGTAGCTGTCCTTGATCCTGAATGGATTCCACGTGGGCAGCTGAAATCTCCCGGTAAACGTGAACAGGAGAAAACACAATCGGGTGCACACAATATGGGAGACAGGACAGCTGGTCCCTGACACTGTCCTACTACACCCTAATAATTCTGTCCCTCCAGACAGAGCTCCCGCCCTAAAAAGGGCGACTCCGCCACACTCACTCCTAGGGTCCCTAGTTAAAATCTAATAATTACACAAGGCTGTGTCCCGAACATTTAATATGCCTAGATGTTTTCCAGGTCAACAGGGAAAAACTGGGACCCCTATAGGATCTGGATAGTCTGCCATCTGGTACTGGTGGGTTTGATTGAGTTTTATCTGAGATGTGTATGAAGATATGGGTAGTAGGGCATACAAGTGATACATCTGAAAATTGATTCATAATCTTGGTTATTTTAACCATTAAAGCAAATGTACCACCTTACTGCCAATAATAAGTTTTACATACCACCAGATCCACGCTGCTGCGTTCAATCAGCTAATGTAGTAATGTTTTGTCGGTCATCCCGTTCTCGTTATTTTCGCCGATATAACGATATGAATATCAGGTCTGTTATGCACTGGAGGTAAGCCCAGGAAGACTAGTTCAATGATATCTCCTGCCCCCAGGTGACACGCGCCTCCTCTTCTCCTCAGTCCCCCCTCCAGTATCCTGCCCGGCCTGGCCCGTCAGTCCATCTGGATCTCGAGTGCCGTCATGAGAGCAGGGTATGAGCCTGTGCAGTAGAACTCTCACCCTGATAACAATACTAGTTTAGTTTCCCAGCAGGGACCAGTATGTTACCCGTACCACTAATGTAACTGAATAATGGGCCAGTCTCCAACTCAACTCTGTATCTACAGCCAAGTGGTTGGAAAACAACTGTTCTTCGGAGACATCAAGAACATATATTTATGAAGTAAGAGAGTAGTGCTAGTAGAAAGAGGTATGGATGTGGTATGGATCTGTACTTAAAGGGAATATAATAAATTTAACCCCTCCGCTTCAGTAACATGTATATATACGTTCCTGTTACTGACAGGGTTATTGATGAGAACGGGAGCGTTGCAGTGATAGCGATCCCACTCTCATCTGTGTCCGGGGCCTGGAGGTAATGAGAGTCAGTGGCGATCCCACAGCCGACTCTCATTAACCCCTTAAACACCGCGATCTACAGTGGGGGTCCCGATTGCATGTGCTGACAGGGGGGGGTAAGCTTCTTAACTCCGTCCTGTCGGATCCGCGATCTATGTATAGAATCTGTTTTCAGGCAGGCTCTATACATAGATCGCTGATAACACTGATCTATGCTATGCTATGGCATAGCATAGATCAGTATATGCAATCTAATGATTGCATATATTAGTGTTAAAAGTGTTTAAAAAAAAGTGTTATAAAAAAGTTTTTTTTAAAAACTTATAAACCCCCTCCCAATAAAAGTTTAAAATACCCACTTGCCCATTATGAAAATATAAGTATAAATAAATAAACATATTACATATCGTAGCGTGCGGAATTGTCCGATCTATTAAAATATAACATTATTGTTCCTGCACGGTGAACGGCGTAGACGGAAACAAAAAAAAAACACACCAGGATCGCTGATTTTATTACATTATATTTCACAAAAAAAATTCATAAAGAGCAATCAAAATTTTTCTGCTACAACAATATATTAATAAAAACTAGAGATCATGGCGCAAAAAATGACACCCAAACCAGCCTTGTAGGTAGAAAAATAAAAGCGATATGGCTCTTAGAAGGCGGGGAGGAACATTGCATTAATTTGACCCGGACTTTTGTGTATCAAAGGCCTCTGTCTTGAAGGGGTTAATAAAAGCATTATTTATATTATAAATTAATCCTGAAGTCTTGCAGTTATTATTCTGGCCACTAAACCTAATAATTAGCTGACATTAGATATGCTCTATTGATTTCCATATCATCCTTATCATCACAGACAGTATTACAATGAAAGGTGACCCCAGTATATCCCAGTAGATTATAGTCACAGTTGAGCCTCTCCAGCTGTGCACAATGGCCTGGTCAGGTCAGAGAGCATGCCTAGAAAACTCTCCCACAGAAATAAATAGGATTCCCTCCTTTGTCTTCAATATTCATGGGACTTTTAACACAGTATATCTCTAAATGCTGTTAAAAATATTTCAGGTAAGAAGGCAGCCCCCATAATCATGTTCTAAAATTAGTAAAAAAAAAAAAACATACAGCCATAAAATAGAAACAGATTAGGAAAAAAAATATCAGCAAATTTTTTTTTAGGTGGCTGGGTCCACACTACGTTTTTGCAATCCGTTTTTTTTTTTTTATCTGTTTTTTTTTCTTTCAAAAAATACATGAAAAAAACGGATGCATTTGTGTGCATATGTTTTGATCCATTTTTCCAGTGACATCCATTATAAAAACAAAAAACAAAACAGATCGTTTTTTTTAACGGACACAAAAATGAGATTTGACTATGTTTTTTTAAATGCATTCATTTAAAAAAAAAATGGATAGCGAAAACAGATTGCAAAAACGCAGTGTGAACCCAGCCTAACACATTCATTCGAAAGTTGGACAAGGGCCACACAAAGACATAAGCATTTAGTGCTTGAAGAAAAAGCATTAGGAACAATAAAAACAAACAAACAAACAAACAGCTTCTTTCTTCCAAAAACAGCACCACCCCTGTCCTCATGTTGTGTGTGGAATTTCAACTCAGCTCCATTCGCTTTAATGGAACAGAGCTGCAGTACCACTCACAAACAGAGGACAAGAGTAATACTGTTCCTTGAAGATAATCCCTTTAACTTATCTTAGAGTGTGGAGTATGAACCCAAGATCTCAGCAGTGTTATGAGGGGAATCTGTCAGCTGCAATTCACGTTCGGCTGACACTGTTAGATAGCTGATAGGCAAGGAGACACCTGGTACCTTTCATATATCTGTCTGTGCTTCCAGAACAGCATTCTGTTCTGTAGCACAAAGATTTAAAGAGGCTTTCCTTAGCTCATGAAATGCAACATGCTGTAACACCTCCTTACTCCCCCTCCTACTTCCTTTACCAGTCCTCATGTCCTCATTTTAACCAAAAACTTTTGTAAGAAACTTTTCATAATAAAGATCATCTCAAACAAAAAGGGTATAAGATATTGTGAGATTTGTGGAGATGTGTACATAGCAGTCTATGCATTTCAAAGACAGCAATGGAGAAAACATATGCGCTAAGCAAAATGCGCATTACAATCGCATGAACAAGACAGACAAGAAGAATGTAAAATATTGCTTTACAAACAGTGCTGTGCCCCTCTAAACGCTCATGGAGCCGCGATACAAATTTCAGAAAACACTGATGAAACCATTACTCCTCCATCTATTTGTTCATAGCATATATCATTATTCAAGAAATTCAAGAACCATAATGACGGAAAATCACACAGAAAGGAAAGCAAAGAAAGAGACTGTCAGAGAGGACTGCATTTTTATTCAAGGAATTCAAGAGGTCCATAATGATGGAAAATCACAGTGAAAGGCAGAGACAAAACAGGGATTCCATCAATGGCATGACACTCAGGAGCCCTACACGGGGGAGGACAGTCAAACCAAGCACATGAAATAGGTGCCGAATGGGGTTATTTAATGCTCCACTTCTGTTTACTTTACCCCTTCTCCAAAAAAGATGGTTTTTACACAACACAATTACTTTTTTGATATAGAATATACATATTGCATTCTAATGGTCTTGTCGTTTTGGAAGACATGAGACGCTGTAAAAACCCAACCAAGTATTATCCAATGAAAGCTCTGTATGGGAACAATCAGAGAAGGTCCAAAATACATTTGATCACTGGTAGAATATTGGCATAGAGTTAGGCTGGGGCACACATTGTGTTGGAGGTTCTGTTGTTCATGTCTATGACATGCCCGACATAAATGCCCGATCACCCGGGAACCCCCGCCCCCGCTCTTACCTGCTTGCTGTCTGTGCATGTAATAGCAGCGAGCAGGGAATGGGGAGCAAGTGAGCGCTGACCTGACAGGTCGCATTCAATTGCTCCTCTGAATTGCCCCATGTAATCGGGGGTTTTACCTTTTGGTAATTTGTCTGTGGAGTGGATTATGGGTCAGGGGAATCAAACCAAGGGGAAAAAACTGTTGCTGGTCTTTGCACGGGTGGTTTACCCCTAGATCAGAGCTCCAACACATTTGGGATAGGAGATTTAACTATATGTGAAGCAGGAGATTATTAATAAGGAAAAGGGAGGAGAATGCAATGGTGACGTCTGCCAGAGTGCAGCACCAACGCGGAGTGGCAACTCCTCTTTGACTCTTCATTACAGTAGGAGATTGCACATAATCCACTGCACAAACAAATTACCAAGAGGTAACATGTTCACTAGAGGACTGCTAACTACAATAACTACAGCACACTGTCATCACTTCAGGTAGGGCTTGGGTGCTGACAGATTCCATTTAATTTTAGACCTAGTGGCCAGAATGGAAACTGAACAATCTCAGGATTATAAAATACTTGTGTAAATAAAAAACTGTAGGGGAGATTTATCAAAGGGTGTAAACTGGTGTAGACTGGTGTAAACTGCCCACAGCAACCAATCACAGCTCAGCTTTCAGTTCTGGTGAAAGGAAAAAAGAGCTGTGATTGGGTATTGTGAGCAGTTTATACCAGTCTAAATTTTACACCCTTTGGTAAATCTCCCCCTATGTGTATTTAAAATACACATAGTCAAATAGAAAACCCATCACAATAAACAAAACTCACCCAATAGGTCACTTGGGGTACAGTGCCCAGTAGTTTACTGGACAGGAGAGCTGCAGTATTTTGCATTTTTTATGAGACCTGAGACTCAATGGAGCCTCCAATGCAAGTGAACGCTGCCTTATACAAAACAATCAATCTCAGCAAAAAAAAAAAGAAAAAAAAAGCATATGCTACCAGATAGAAATAGAGAAGGCAACAGTCAGGCCATGGAGTAACATGATGAATTTAGGATACAGTGAACTTATAATGAGCATGGTAGATCAGCTTGAGAATAAGTAGATTTAAAAAAAACAAAACAACTCTCATCACTTTCCATACACAATGATAGTTGTGAAATAATACTAATAATACTACTAATAATAATACCTATGATTATTTGCATAGCACCAACAGATTATGCAGCACTTTTTTTTTTTTTTTTTACTACACACAACACAGGGGTTACATTTCCATTCACACATTACAGAATAAACTAATTTAAATAAATAGAAACAACAAAGGAGTAGGGGAACTGCTGGCGAGAGCTTACAGACTAGGAGGACTTGGGGTGACACAAGATGCAGTAAGTGCTTTATTTGCAGATGGTCCAGCCATTGTACACAGAGTCAGAAAGTGCCTATACATGTTGGGTGTGCCAGTTACCTGCCAATGAGTACAAGGAGCCATAGGCAATACAAAAGTATTACATATTTGTCAATCTTAATAAAGTACTTACAGTACATGTGATAGATAAGTAAAAATGAAACATACAATATAAGGCCATGTCCTATAAGCAAGGTATAAGAGGTTTCCCGAAACAAAGATCTTTCAAATCTGTATTTGTCAATTTTTGCAGTGGATCTGTAGGTCTAATCTGCAAAACACATTTTATTGTGGATTAATCTCATCTTTTTACATCCTCATTGAACCCTAACGGGAAAAACCTACAATATCTGGAGTATGTATCTCATCCACAAACATGACAATCTAATCCACTATGGATTTTGCTTACGCACACCCATTGGAGAAAACCTGAAACAAATACTTCTGATGTAAACTTATCAAAGGGGTACAATGATACAGATGATTTTTCACTGTGGTTTTGGAGACAGATTTTCCCCATGCAATAAGGGTAATTTGCATCCTGGCTACCTGACTGTTTCCATATGAAAAACTGGCAATGTGTGAGATGGTAAAATTGTCATTGAAAGAATGTACATTGTGTATACGAGAGGCGCAAATTCCTATTGTACATATCTTCAGAGCAGAATCGACACAAATTTCAGTCCGGAATAGGAGATAATAGTGCCAACGTATTCTGCAGTGCTGCAAAACTGGTGTCCTTGTTGCCAACAGTGCTCACAATCTTCTAAATTCACCTATCTGTATGTTGTTGTTTTTTTTGGAGTGTAGGAAGAAACCAATACAAACACAGTTAGTATATACAAACTAATTCAGATGTTGTCCTTGGTGGGATTTTAACATGGGACCCTGATGTCAATCAGCCAGTCAATCATTCAATTTCCGCCATGGACAGCAGTAGACATTGGTGGATCAGAGGTGTTATATTAATTTTCTCCCAGGACAGCAGCGGACATTGGTAGATCAGTGGTATAATATCAATTTTCTCCCAGGACAGCAGTGGACATTGGTAAATGAGCGGCGTAAAATTACACTTTCTCCTGGGATTTTCCATGTGGGTTCTGCAACATCATCTTCATAGTCCGGGACAAAGTTCTCCTCTTCCGAGATGTCACCCTCCATAGGCATGCAGTACAAGACTGGACTGGACAGATGTTGCTGTGACTGTCAAAAATTTGAAAATGACAATTTAAAAAAAAAATGTCAATCAGCCTGTCAATCATTTAATTTCCGCCATGAACAGCAGTGGACCTTGGTGGATCAAGGGCGTAATATCAGTTTTCTCCCAGGAAAGCAGTGGATGTTGGTCAACGAGTGGCATAAAAGGACACTTTCTCCCAGGACAGTGGTGGACATTAGTGGATAAGTGGTGTAATATCAATTTTCTCCCAAAACAGCAGTGGATATTGGTAAATGAGCGGTGCAAAATTACACTTTCTCCCTGAATATTCCATGTGGGGTCTGTGACATCCAGGGCCGGATTAAAGAGGGGGCACAAGGGGCACGTGCCCCTGGGCCTCCACCACTAGGGGGCCCCCACCAGCTGGAACCCGGAAGGGGAGTTCCGGAGCAATTTTTTTTTTTTTTTTTTGTTAAACCCCTCCACCGCCCCGGCGCTAACGTCCGCGCCCGGGCGGTTTTGGGGGGGGGGGGGGGCTCAGGGGAGTGATGGGTCGGCCGGGGGATCAGGCAGGTACAGAGGCAGGCTGAAAAGGTCTCCCCCATGCAGGGCCGGCGTGAGCTTCCGGTACATGCAGGCCGGAAGCTCACAGTGCAGCCCCGCGATGCCCGAACCTCTCTCCTGTTTGGCAGCGGCGTGATGACGTCACACGCACGCTGCTGAGCGGGGAAGAAGTTCGGGCATCGCGGGGCTGCACTGTGAGCTTCCAGCCTGTCTGTACTGGAAGCTCACGCCGGCCCTGCATGGGGGAGAGCTTTTCAGCCTGCCTCTGTACCTGCCGCCCTGCTGATCCTCCGACTGGTCTCCCTGCCAGCCGGCTAATCCCCCGGACCCCCGGCTGGTCCCCCTGCCACCCAGCTGATCCCTCAGTCCCCCGACCGCTCACTCTTCCCTCCCTGCCTGAGTGTCACCTCAGCTGCCCCCACCCATCCTCACCCCCTGCCACCCGAGCTTAGCCCGATCTTCTGCCCCTGCAACCCCAGCCGCCCTCCCATCTTCTCCCCCTGCAACCCAAGCCGCCCCCCATCTTCTCCCCCTGCAACCCCAGCCGCCCCCCATCTTCTCCCCCTGCAACCCAAGCCGCCCCCCATCTTCTCCCCCTGCAACCCCAGCCGCCCTCCCATCTTCTCCCCCTGCAACCCAAGCCACCCCCCATCTTCTCCCCCTGCAACCCCAGCCGCCCCCCATCTTCTCCCCCTGCAACCCCAGCCGCCCCCCATCTTCTCCCCCTGCAACCCCAGCCGCCCCCCATCTTTTCCCCCTGCAACCCCAGCTGCCCTCCTATCTTCTCCCCCTGCCACCCCAGCTGCCCTCCCATCTTCTCCCCCTGTTGCCCCAGCTGCCCCCCCTGTTCCCCAGGTTCTCCCCCTCCCCCAGTCGCCCCAGCTGCTCTCCCTGCCCCCCAGCTTCTCCCCCTGCCACCCCAGCTGCCCTCCCATCTTCTCCCCCTGTCACCCCAGCTTCTCCCCCTCCCCCTGCCACCCCAGCTGCCCTCCCATCTTCTCCCCCTGTCACCCCAGCTGCTCCTCCTGTTCCCCAGGTTCTACCCTACCCCGGTCGCCCCAGCTGCTCCCACTGTTCCCCAGATTCTCCCCCTCCCCGGTCGCCCCAGCTGATCTCCCTGCCCCCCAGCTTCTTCCCCTCCCCCTGTTGCCCCAGCTGCTATCCCTGCCTCCCTTCCCCAGTCACCCCCAGCTGCCTCCCTTCCCCAGTTACCCCCAGCTGCCTCCCTTCCCCAGTCCCCCCCAGCTGCCTCCCTTCCCCAGTCCCCCCCAGCTGCCTCCCTTCCCCAGTCCCCCCCCAGCTGCCTCCCTTCCCCAGTTACCCCCAGATGTCTCCCTTCCCCAGTGACCCCCATCTGCCTCCCTTCCCCAGTCCCCCCCCAGCTGCCTCCCTTCCCCAGTCACCCCCAGCTGCCTCTCTTCCCCAGTCACCCCCCAGCTGCCTCCCTTCCCCAGTCACCCTCAGCTGCCTCCCTTCCCCAGTCACCCCCAGCTGCCTCCCCTCCCCAGTCACCCCCAGCTGCCTCCCTTCCCCAGTCACCCCCAGCTGCCTCTCCTTCCCCAGTCACCCCCAGCTGCCTCCCTTCCCCAGTCACCCCCAGCTGCCTCCCTTCCCCAGTCACCCCCAGCTGCCTCCCTTCCCCAGTCACCCCCAGCTGCCTCTCCTTCCCCAGTCACCCCCAGCTTCCTCCCTTCCCCAGTCACCCCCAGCTGCCTCCCTTCCCCAGTCACCCCAGCTGCCTCCCTTCCCCAGTCACCCCCAGCTGCCTCCCTTCCCCAGCCCCCCCCAGCTGCCTCCCTTCCCCAGCCCCCCCAGCTGCCTCTCCTTCCCCAGTCACCCCCAGCTGCCTCTCCTTCCCCAGTCACCCCCAGCTGCCTCCCTTCCCCAGTCACCCCCAGCTGCCTCCCTTCCCCAGTCACCCCCAGCTGCCTCCCTTCCCCAGTCACCCCCAGCTGCCCGCCTGCAGATGAGTTGTGGTCGGAGAAGTCTTCATGATGGCTGCTCCAGATGGAGAAGAAAGCGAAGTGTGAGCGACGGCAATAGGAGAAGACGTCACCTGTGAGTCATTAGTAACTGCGCTATAATCACTTCTATAGTGTGCAGAGCCTGTGCACCATTGGGGTCTTAATGGGTCAGTGTATCGTTTGCGGTAGTGTACTGACACAGCCCTGCGGTCACTACAGTACACTAGCGCAAATTTTTAAACTAGGACCCAACTACAAGAGCTACAGGCACTACAACTCCCAGCGTATGCTGAGGGCTGCAGACTGTCAGTACATGCTGGGAGTTGTAGTGCCTGCAGCTGTTGTAGTTGGGTCCTAGGTGCATTATACACTGGATGCTTTGTGGGAGATCAGAATACATAGATCTGTGGGGGCTCAGTGCAGGGACGTGACCCCAGAACAGCACTAATAGGGGATAGGGGGAGATGTTGTTGTTCTATCCCCTATTAGTGCTGTTCTGGGGTCACTTCCCTACACTGAGCCCCCACCGACTGGAGCCGGCCTCCAGCACCCAGCTCCCAGTATACACCATGCAGGTAACCTGTCAGTGCCGGGGGGGGGGGGGGGGAGGGCGCCTCAGCATGCAAAGTGCCTAGGGCAGCATGAACTCTAAATACAGGCCTGGGTGTAGGGTTAACTGTGTGTTGACACATCTCCCGCCCGGCAGGCTCCTCAGACTTCCCCCTGATAGAGGCTTCCTGGAGGATCCCGAACAACACTCTCCTACTGCGACCCCCCACCCCCCTCCTCCCCTCTGACCTCACTGAGGAGAGGACAGCGCGCCGACGGGACCTCAAGTGGTAGGAAACCTGATTTCTCCAGCTGCAGCAGGGAGGTGACGTCACAGAGCCTGCTGGACGATCTGTCACAGCGGCTGCCAGGCTGAAGGAACCAGGAGAGAAGAGAGAAGACCCATCCCCCGCCCAGATCAGGTGAGTATGAGTGAATGGGGTATATTTACTATGGAGGACATTACAGCAGGGGTATATACTATGGAGGACATTACAGCAGGGGTATATATACCATGGGGGACATTACAGCAGGGGTATATATACCATGGGGACATTACAGCAGGGGTATATACTATGTATGGGGACACATATCAGAGCAGGGGGTATATACTATGGAGAACATTACAGCAGGGGTATATATACTATGGAGGACATTACAGCATGGGGTATATACTATGTATGGGGACACATCAGAGCAGGGGGTATATACTATGTATGGGGACATTACAGCAGGGGGCATATACTGTACTATGTATGGGGTCACATATCAGAGCAGGGGGCATATACTATGGGGGCACATTCGAGAAGGTGGTATATACTATGGGGGCACATTAGAGCAGGGGGTATATACTATGTATGGGGACACATATCAGAGCAGGGGGCATATACTATGTAAGGGGGCATATACTATGGGGGCACATATCAGAGCAGGGGGTATATACTA
Organism: Dendropsophus ebraccatus; assembly: GCF_027789765.1. Lineage (NCBI taxonomy): Eukaryota > Metazoa > Chordata > Amphibia > Anura > Hylidae > Dendropsophus > Dendropsophus ebraccatus. The sequence continues at coordinate 35,004,462 of NC_091462.1, read as the reverse complement.
TGTATGGAGACACATATCAGAACAGGGGTATATACTATGTATGGGGACACATATCAGAGCATGGGCCATATACTATGGAGGCACATTAGAGCAGGGGGTATATACTATGGGGGCACATTACAGCAGGGGGCACAGCAGGGCTGGACATTATTACTATATGATGGCACAGCAGGGGGAAATATTACTATAGGTTGGCACAACATGAGGACTTTATTACTATACGGAGGCACAACAGGAGATATTACTATATGTGGGCACAGGGGACATTATTACTATATGGGAGCACAGCAGAGGATGCTACATACAGGGGACAACCCACACACTCATTAAGAAAAAAGGGAAGGAAATTGAAGGAAATGTGCGGAGCCTGAGATGTTTGTCTTGCAGGTTGTAAAGAGAAGAATTGTAGCTGCAAGAAATCATCCTGGAGGTCCAGGCCAGATGGAGAGGAAAAGGAAAGTGACACCTGAGATTAAAGAAGACGTCACCTGTGAGTCACTGAATTACAAGTTTTTTCTTTGTTTTTTTTGTAGAAAACTATTTGGTAGGGAACCCTGAAGTGAAAAGGGAAATATTGCTCTTTGCCATAATACACACGCTGCTTTTTAATAGCAGAGTTTTACTGTATCAGCTGAAATTGTGGCAAAACTGCATGAGATAATAATTCTGTAGTCTGTGTGCAGCATATGGTATATACTGTATATAGTCTGTGTGCAGTGTATGATATATAGCCTGACAGCAGTGGATGATATATAGTCTGTGTGCAGCATATGATATATAGCCTGAGAGCAGTGTATGAGATATAGCCTGTGTGCAGCATATGGTATATACTGTATATAGTCTGTGTGCAGCATATGACATATAGCCTGTGTGCAGCATATGGTATATACTGTATATAGTCTGTGTGCAGCATATGACATATAGCCTGTGTGCAGCATATGGTATATACTGTATATAGTCTGTGTGCAGCATATGGTATATACTGTATATAGTCTGTGTGCAGCATATGATATACAGTATAGCCTGAGAGCAGTGGATGATATATAGCCTGTGTGCAGCATATGATATATAGCCTGAGAGCAGTGTATGGTATATAGCCTGTGTGCAGCATATGGTGTATATCCTATGTATGTCATATGCTGCACACAGGCTATATATGCCATATCATGGGCTGCACACAGCTATGTATTTTAATCCTTAGGGTACGTTCACATGTACCATATTTGCTATATATTCTACACAGCCTTTAAGTACTTTCTGGTTGCTCCTTACTGCTTCAGCTAGTGTACATGGTTGGGAACTGCAGATGGGACTTAGACTTGCAAGTCCAGGTTCCTTCAGCGATTCACATCTGCATCTGCTGCTGTGGTGGCCGACACAGGGGGCAAGAGAGCACAGAAAGTACTGAAGGGCTGTGTTCTCGCATTATGTATTATTAACATAAACACAAAGTGGGAACACACCCCGAGTGGGAATACACCCCTCCCCGTCCTGTCTCTAGGGCCTGGCATCTTCCTCTGGACTGCAGCCTGTAGTGACCATCACATGCAAAACAGAGGAGGATGCTGAGCCACACAGCCAGGAGTGAGGAGGGGTAGGTGCTAAGTCTGCTACAGTAAGTAGCCACCTGTATAGATCGCTGTATGGGATATATTTGGGAAAAAAAAATGGGGGGGGGGGGCAACAAAATTTTTGCCCAGGGCCTCCACCAACCTTAATCCGGCCCTGGTGACATCATCTTCATAGTCTGGGACAAAGGTCCCCTCTCCTGAGCTGTCACGCTCCATAGGCATGCAGTACAAGACTGGACTTTGTTCACCATGAGCTCTCTTGCTCACGACCCTGAGACACCACAGGAGGCAGGGCATAGGAAACATCCTGACCTTGCCATGGAATAGTGGTGGCACAGTTGACTGCTGTCTCCAGGATTGGCTACTGCCTGCCATGGAACTTGAACTTTGAAGGATCCAATCAACAATCCTAGCCCGGTTGGTGTTCACCTGCCCACTAGGTGTAACTGGTAGCTGAAACCTTCCTCCAATACGGTTAGGATCACCATTCCCACAACTCTGTCTTCACTGACACCACCCTGTGTGCCACCTTGGCTGATGACACTGCCCATACCCTGAGAAGAGCCTGAGTTTTTTATATGCTTGGACATATTGCTTGTATTTGGATTTTTAGAAGGAACAAAATAAATGTCATTAGATCTTGGATAGTGGCAGTGATTTGAGAGCACCCACTCAATGATTATAAGACAATAATCTTTTTTCCCAGTGCCCACTAGGTTATAAAAGCAGATGCTGTGTTCAATAATGTAAGTGAATTGGTATAACACACTATGGGGGAGATTTATCAAATGGTGTAAAATTTAGACTGGTGCAAACTGCCCACAGCAACCAATCACAGCTCCTATTTCCTTTCACCAGAGCTGGAAGCTGAGCTGTGATTGGTTGCTGTGGGCAGTTTGCACCAGTCTAAATTTAACACCCTTTGATAAATCTCCCCCTAAGAGTTGAGTTCGCCCACTAAATCTGCAAGGTGGACGTTGTCATCACTAATGAAAGTGAATTGGTATAACACACTATGAGTTGAGTGCACCCACTAGGTTTGGAAGGTGGACTCTCAATTCACTGATCCCAGGGAATTGGTATAACACAGTATGACTTATGCACCCAGTGAGTCAATAATACGGAATTTGTCTTCACTGGTTCCAGTATCCTCGTATAATGCACAACAGGCACCTAGTTACTTGGTAAACTGGATATTGGCTTGACAGCTCCCACAGAAAATCACCCACAATCAACCCTCCTATCCTCTCCTTCCCTATATCTCTCTGTTATTCTCTCCCTGCTCTGCACTAACTGCCTGCTGCGATCCTGCTTTCCTCTACACACACAGACTGGCCGCCTCCAGGAAGCAAATAGCCTTTCATAGAGGGTGAGGGGGTTGCTGACATCATAGTGGGGTCTACAGGTGATTGGACGAAGCGAATTGACAGTGCGTTTCGCAGCAAATTTTGCTTTGCGGGATTTGCTTCGCTCATCTCTAGTAGAGATGGCAAACTGGAGTGCTAGGCTGGAGTTCCAGAGTGACTTACCTGCCACTTTTCCAAGCTTCATTAAGGTAAGAACAAAAGTGGTGGAATTTGGAATTACCCCATAGTAATAAGTTTGAAACTGATCTGTGTATTTATTTTTCTGACAAATGGTGACACATATTACCATGATGGAACTTCAGGAATTGCTTCCTCTCCCCAGGAACCCTTATTCCTATTTAAAAAAAAAAGCTTGTTGCAGGGGCAATCGAAGTGTTCTAGAAATCTATAATCTGGATGACAGTTTTTTTTGCCTATCCTTATGTTGTATAGATCCTAAACTATCCTTATGTTGTATAGATTAGTGTAATAGGGTAGTATACCAAAGTCTAAAATATAAAAGCGGAAAATGGGAAGTGAGAAAAGAAGGGGAGGTAGAAAAGACATTGGGAATCAAAATGAGAAGAAAACCAAAATATCAGCCCGGTCAGAGGAATGGGGGAGCAGTGCATTATTAGAGGGTACAATGTAGCTCACAGTCACAAACCAGTCATCTTGTCAAAGTTAAGTCAGGAGTCCAAAAACAGACGCCACGGAAACCAGATGTTATTGAATTTCTCGGACTGGTCATGTGTCTCCGTAATAATTTTCTCCATTCTGCCTATTGCCCAAATTTCCCTGATCCATTCCTCAATAGAAGGGAGGTTGCCTATCCCTTTAAAAGAAAATACTTAAATAAATTCTCATTCTGTACAAGGGAAGTGACAGCTCTTGCTTGTAATAATTGTGTTATTTACATAGCTCCAACATGTTACTCAGTGCTGTACGGCACCCAAATCCTGATGTTTTCTAGGAAACCATTGATAAAATCAAGAGGAACACTGATTGAAAAAACATTGGATTAGATTGTGGGTGGATTGCAATAGGTTTCTAAACTTCTATGGTTATAAATTCACGTAAAGTTGCTGTGTCCTGTCAAAGTAAACATTCTTCTATATTATCTGACAAGTACTAATATAGGGAGGCTCCGTAATAATCATGTGTATTGCTACTGGATGCTTAGGATATTACATAATTTCTCTTGCTAGCAAATGTTCATATGGCAAACATTTGTATGGCATTATTTAATAAAAATTCACTTCCGACATGTAATGCCTTAGGAATTCCTCTATACATTCAAACTTACTACTATATAGCCATAAGATTTCCCATGAGAAGTGTGTATTTCTAAACAACATATAACAGCTGGAGCTGGAAGAAGGTAATTTCTATGTTATTATCAATTTAGAATTTTTTAATTATTGAAATAATTTTTTAAAATTTTTTACTATCACTGATACGTTGACTAAGTGTGAAAAACGAGTGTCACGCAGTAACTGGTTGGATACAGATTGTGCCACCAAATATAATGTTTGACTGATAGGCAAACCTTCTCCGCAAAAGGTGACTTGAAGGAACAGTCGGGGGAAGCTTGGTGCATTAGGAAGGAAATAAAAGTTCCAAGGGTTCAGATAGGACACAGAAGAAGAGACGGTGAAAAGTCTTGGGAAGCACACAGAAGAGAGCATGATATAATGAGGGACAAAGATGTAAGACGCCAAATAAGGGGAGGTGAATTATGTAGGTTGCTCTGAATTTAATGGGAAGCCAACAAAGGAACTGAAGCAGAAGGGAAGTAGAGTCTGAACTCTTAAAATGTGATAATTCTAGCTGCACTGGTTTTTATGTATGGCGAGGGAGGAAAAAAATGGCAAAAAAAAAAAAAAATCTGGACAATTTATAAGTTTGGAAAATATTCTAAGTGCTTGAAGAAAATCTGTTTGGTTAAGTTGCATGTACCAATATAGGTATTATCTTGCAGAAAATAGTAATACCCCACAGCAAAGCAAAACTTATATTCTCAAAGTCAATACTAAGATCAGAAACTAATTTACATTTCAGGTCCTGAAAGTAGCCTGGCTCATGTTTTTGACCATGCCCACCAAGTAGGCCACAACTATGTCTTGTATGGCTTTCATAGCCATGGAAGACCTTGAAAAGCGAGCAGTAGGGGATCAGTAAGGTGAGTACTAGTTTCCATTTTTTTTATTTGAATGATTGAAGAATGCCTTTTAAATATCTCTCTGCACAAAACAAAACAGAACAAATTGCTGTGCTTTTTACACCATCTGGCATCATCCTCTCTTCTTGATACTGTGAGTACATCATTAGGCTATGTTCACACTACGTATGAGACCGGCCGCTCTCTGACCCCGGCCAGGTCACGGAACAGCCGGTCTCTGGCCGGATCATCTCGGCTGGTACTTAAGTACTGGTCGGATGATCTTTCCGGCCGCGGAGCTCTGATTCGAGTGCATCAGCGCGCCCGCATCAGAGCTTCCCATAGCCTACAGTGAAGCAAGCGGCCGGAGCCGCTTGCTTCACTGTGTGAACTGACAGGTCTTTCTGCGGCTGGAATTCACTGAATTCCGGCCGCAGAAAACTGACATGTCAGTTTCTTTGCAGCACCGCATAGATCCCGGCCGGAGCGTATACGATGTGTTTACGCTCCGGCCGGGATCCCATTGAAAGTAAGGTTATGTTCCACCCCGCAAAACTACGGCCGTACTTTTACGTAGTGTGAACATAGCCTTAACAAATAAGTATTTATATGTATATTCGGTAGGTGCCCCTTAACTACAGGCAAAGGCAAGGTTACCTAGAATTAATTCTAACACTGACATCAATAGAAATGAATGTAGACTGTTTGAGGATAAAGCCTCACAAGGGCTTGTACCTTGGGGTCTACATTGTCTCCCTCCATGTTACAGATGAACAAAATAAGGACATATGGTTAAAGAGTCACTGTCATTTTTTTTTTTTTTTTTTTTTGCAGAAATCAATAGTACAGGCGATTTTAACCCCTTATGGACTGGGCCAATTTCGATTTTTGTGTTTTCGTTTTTCCCTCCTTGTGCTTAAACGGCCATAGCACTTGCATTTTTTCACCTAGAAACCCACATGAGCCCTTATTTTTTGTGCCACTAATTGTACTTTGCAATGACAGGCTGATTTTTTTCATAAAGTACACTGGATAACCAGAAAAAAAAATAAAGGTATGATGAAATTGAAAAAAAACCCCGAATTTTGTTTATTTGGGGGGTATTTGTTTTTACTGACTTGTTATATATGTTCTACAAGTCGTTACGATTAAAACGATATGTAACATGTATAACTTTTATATTATCTGATGGCCTGTAAAAAATTCAAACCATTGTAAACAAATATATGTTCCTTAAAGTCGCTCTATTCCCAGGCTTATAGCACTTTTATCCTTTGGTCTATGGGGCTGTGTGAGGTGTCATTTTTTGCGCCATGATGTTTACTTCCAATCGGTACCTTGATTGCGCATAAAAGACTTTTTGATCGCTTTTTATTACGATTTTTCTGCATTTGATGCGACCAAAAATGCGCAATTTTGCACTTTGGGATTTTTTGGCGCTTATGCCGTTTACTGTGCGAGATCAGGAATGTGATTAATTATTATTATGGGCGATTACGTACGCGGCGATAGCAAACATGTTTATTTATTTGTTTTTATTTATAACCTGGGAAAAGGGGGGTGATTCAGACTTTTATTAGGGGAGGGGGCTTTTTATTGAGAACAACACTTTATTTTTATTTGTTTACACATATACTAGAAGCCCCCCTGGGGTTAGGGTTATTCCCCCTGGGGGACTTCTAGTATAAGCACTCTGATCTCTCATTGAGATCGTTGCTGTATACTCATACAGCATAGATCAATGAGATCGGCACTCGTTTGCTTTCGGCTACTGCAGCCGAAAGCATCCGAGTGCCGATCCGGGATCAGCACCATTTTGGCAGAGACCCCAGCAGGTAAAAGGCACGGAGATTGCTCCTCCGTCCGGGGGGGTGATCTCCGCCACTAGACACCAGGGATCGGCTGCAGCAAGTAATCGGATGCAGCTGTCAACTTTGACAGCTGCATCTGCTTACTTGATTAGCTGGCATGGCGATCGAACCGTGCCCGCTAATAGCCGTGGTCCCGGGCTACATGTGGCACTCGGGACCGCATCGGTTAAGAGCGCGACCACCGCGCGGCCCCGCTCTGAGCTCCCTTACCGACAGCAGGGCGTAAATATACGCCCGCGGTCATTAAGGGGTTAAGAAACTTTGTAATTGGGTTTTATATTGCCAATATCTGCATTCAAAAAGACTTTCCCCAGTCCCCCCCCCCCCCAATCCCTCTCATTCACTGCTCATTATCAGGAAATAATATATAATAATAAATAAAATAAATATATATATTTTTAAATATATCTTTATAAAATTTTTCACAAATTTTTTAACAACACACAAAGCCAAAGGGAAAACAAGAGTTATCTCGCCTTTTAAGACAGTAAGGCATAATGTCATCGTTTGGCTGAACTCCTCCCCCCTTCCCCTCCCCTCTCCCGGATCAGCCCCCCAAGGTCTTCGGTCAAACCACTGCTCCTGAGGATTAGCAGTGTATGTATGTATTAGGCTCAGCACGTGAGTTGAAATTAGAGGTCTGAGGTTAAGGGGTTAGGAAACTTTGAGTCTCCCCAAGGAATCTGCCAAGTCCGCCCTCAAATACCAGTCCGCCTGCCTGAATGGTGAGATGATTTGTGTAATTTCCTGGTCGCTGAGAAATGCACACATAAATGGTTTCCATTTAGAAATGAATTTTTTTTTATTTTACTTACACTGTTCAACGTCCAGCTGGTCCATCCTTAGGTAATGCTTTACTTGGGTAAGTATCGCAGAAATAGGGGGTACGGTTGGCTGAAACCAGTTGGCCAGGAGGCATCGTTTGGCCACCAAAATAAATATATGCATGAGGTGAGACATCGGTCTGTCCCCATCAGAAATGTGAAAAAGTATGGCTTTGGCTTGGACTGGTAAGTGTTGGTGCAATTTGGAGTCTAGCATGCTCTGCAGGGATGACCAATATAGGTCCAATTTTGGGCACGTCAGTAGCCCGTGTAGGAGATCTGTGTTCGGGGTATGGCAGCGTGGCGACGGGATCTGTGGGCGTGCTTGGCAGGAAGAAGCCATAGAGGGCATGATGGAGGATTTTAAATTGTGTTTCCCTCCATCTTTCATTAATTACCGCTGACCCCTGACTGAGTTTCTTTGGTCCAATTTTTGAGGCGAGAGAGAAGAAATGAGTTCACCTGCTTGAAGGCCAAAAAGTGATTAGGCCCCAGCCCCTTTGCCTCTCTAAGCTCATCAAATGTCATAAGACGCGGTTCAATAATGTCTTGTTGCATCAGACATGCCCCTGTCTGTTCTATGGAGAGGGGAGGAGGAAGGAGGGGGATTAGTTGGCAGCAAAGAGCAGAGAACAAAAGATTACACAGCGGGAGCAGAGTGAAAGTCTCTATTCAGAGGTCAGAGAGGTCAGTGCTGACTTCAGAGGAGATAGCCTGGTGATGTAGCTGTAAATTTACTCTTTGTTATCCTGTTTTGGTGCCTCATCTCCCTCCACCCCTCCCCTCTCCATAGAGAACAATGAAGACAAGGGGGAAAGCTTCAAACTGCTTCCTCATGATAAAAATGCATTTTTCGGCTGATAAACCCAATTACAAAGTTTCTTAAACTCGCCTGGACTATTGATTTCTGCAAAAAAGTGTAAAAGGATCATTTAAATGTGGACACAAGAAGTGCATCACATGCTCAGATCTGGATATCTAAAAATTTAGCTCATGTGTGAATGGTAACAGCTACAAAATTAAAAGTTATATTAACTGTAATAGTGCATATGTTTGGCTATTTAGCTACATGTGAGCAATGTAATGTTTAGTATGTGGGTTGCACATCTATGAGTTTTAAAACGCAGATCAGAAGATATATTTCAGACTGTAAAAACAATGCGGTAAATGTGTCTTCACTAACTAAACATTTCCACGATTGTCATGGGGGAGATGTTACATCCTTAAAAATAATGGTTATTGAAAAAGTATACCTTAGAGAACCATTCTGGATCTTCAGATTAGCTACACGGATACCGCAAGGTCTGAACTTTAGACATGATTTAATCCTCACCTAATTATGCTGCGTATATTAATTGTTATTTGTATTAAGGTATATGGCATTTGCATTTGTAACTCTACATATTCTATCATGTATTTTTCCGTGTTCATGTTCTTGCGCTTTTTTATTTTTTACTAATCATGTCTTTTGTTTTAGTTTTAAGTGACTGTTAGTACCGCCCTATAAATATATGGCAGTTTAGAGTATTTTATTTTACTCAGTTGTGATCAAAGTGTTTTGTACGCTGAAACGCGTCAACTACAGTTATTTGTTCCTGTATCGGTGTGATTTGCAATAAAGACGACTTTTATGCTTCTACACTCTGGGTGCCGGACATCTTCTTTTGGATTACCATGTGGAGGTCAGATTCCAGGCTTTCCGTGCACCGAACAAAGTCTGTTGCAGCTGGTGAGCTGACTGCTACCCTGATTGTGTTCCAAAGGCCAAGGTTGCCTAGAATTAATTCTAACATTGACAACAATAGAAATGAATGTAGAGTGTCTGAGGATAAAGCATACTCACCTGCTCTGTTTCCCTTACTACTGTATGCCCAATCCCCTTGGCTTCTTTTTGTCCCAACCCTGCAGGTACTGCCTGCTCAACCAGTCAATGGCTAAGGCAAGTTACCACTGCCGCCATTGTTTGACTAAACAGGCATTTCTCACAGGGTTGTTACATCATTGGGAACAGGAAGAAGAGTAAGAAGAAGAAGAAGAAGAAGAAGAAGAAGAAGAAGAGAGGACTGGGGAAGAGATCAGAACAGCAGTAATGCAGGATATGGGGTTTTCCTTATTTCGGCAGCCCCTTTTAAAAAGATTGTCTGCGGAATCTGTTGGTGCTATACAAATAAATATTATTTTTTATTATACCCTATCCCAGAAAATCAGAGGATAGTGTATGATTATTTGGGGTCCAATTGCTGAAATCTTGTGATCTTAAGAACGGGAATGGAGTGGCAGTAACGCATGTGCAATGACACTCAATCCACTGTCTACAGGAGCAGCCAATAGGCGACCTGGGACCCCATGCTCGGACCATCTACTTTGAATAAGAGATTAGTGTTAACGAATGGACTATCTCTTTAGGAAGACTGTGCAGTAGTATAGGCTCAGAGTGTGTCCACAAAGTTATGCTTTACAAGACTTAATACTTACACAAGTAAATCTAACTTAAATGCAGTTACGAGGGAATGTGATAAATCAATGGAGTCATAGGGGAGAAGTCGTTTTTGCTGTTTCCTCTATTTCTCCTTCACCTTCATTTAATACAAAACTAATTGAAGATCTTCGAAATGAAAATCATGTACATCACTCATGGTACATGGTTGCTACTTGTCCACATTCCTGGAAATAGTGAGCTGAGGTCATGGGAAAATGTTGATGATATTCTCACCAAGACTATGAACCAATGTAGCAACACGCTCTATCTTGTCTCGATCAGTGACAGCTGCCATCTTATATCAATCTTCTATCTAAAAGAAGAATTTCCTCATATAGTTTAGCAGTTTTGCATTTAATTTAGCTTGAAGTTAATGCAAGTAAGATTTTTTTTTCTATAGAACGACATAGACATAGACATTTTTATAGAACGTGCTATATATATACTGTATGTGTGTTCCTGCCAAAGGCATATTGAACATTGTTTTTCTCAGTAGATTACAACATAAAACCCTTGAGGGTAGATACAAGCCCCTATTCTTTATGATCTATCTATCTAATTTACACAACTTAAACTGATGTATTCTTGGGCGGAATGTATTACATAGGGTATTAAAGTATCAGCTCAAGGTTTTCCCACAAAAGAGACAGAGTGATCAGTGGGATCCCACAGATGGGACTATCACCAGTAATGAGACTGTGTGATCAGTGAGATCTGACTGAAAGGACTATCACCAGTAATGACAATGGGGTCCAGCGTATGATCCTTCTTAACCCCCCCCCCCCCCCACACACACACAGAATAGATGAAAGGCCACCATACACGCAAGACAGACGTCAGTCCTGCCAAAATCATCTGACTCTTGATGATTTGGGGCTGTTATGATGGGTGCACAGTGTGAATCTCTATCCCACTATAGCCAGCATTGCTGAGACACAGAATTAAAGTGAGTCTGTCACTTTCAATACAGGGAGCAAACTGCTGACACTATTAGATAGCTGTTAGGCCAAGGAGACAAACTTTACCTTTCATATATCTATCTGTGCTTTCATAATGTAGAAAAATGTTTTTTATTCTCTTGACAAGCTGTCAGAAAGTAGGTTTCCCAAGTTGAGGGCTGTAACATCTCCTCACTCCCCTCCATTCCCTGCATGACAGACAGTCAGGGTTCAGCCCAATTAAAGAGAACCAATCACCTAAAATTTACTATCCCTATTATCAAAGGTCCTCTCTCCCTAAGTCTATCTATGAAGATACAGACTGCCTTTGCAGTCTGTATCTTATTCTTTACCTAATTTCTCCTCTTCTGTGCAGTAATGCCGGGCGCCGCCATCTTGATGACGTCACGCTGGAACACACCGCTGGAACGCAATTGACGTCATCAAGATGGCGGCGGCCGGCATTAATGCACCGGAAGAAAGGAGCAGGTAAAGTATAAGATACAGACTGCAAAGGCAGTCTGTATCTTTATGAAGTCTATTTATGAAGATACAGACTGCAAAGGAAGTCTGTATCTTATACTTTACCTGATCCTCTTATTCGGTGCAGGAAGGCCGGCGCCGCCATCTTGATTACGCTACTTTGTTCCACCACTGGTACGCAAGTGACGTAATCAAGATGGCGGCGCCCGGCCTTCATGCACCGAACAAGAGGATCAGGTAAAGTATAAGATACAGATCTGTATCTTCATTTTGTCTATTTATGACTTATACTTTACCTGATGCTTTGGTCCGCCGCTGTAGCATGGTCGGACGCCGCCATCTTGATTTAGTCTCTTGCGTTCCAGCGGTGGAACGCAAGTGACGTAATCGAGATGGCGGCGCCCGGCCTTGCCGCTCTGCATGACGGGAGCTTCCTGTCCAATTATTAATAAAATAATTAAATACATCTAATTAGGGGAATTTTTTTTTTTTTATTTTAATCCATGATTGGTTCTCTTTAAATAGGCATAAGGATGGGAGTGGAGTGGAGTAAAGAGGCATTCCAGCCTGCAGAGGCCTTGGAACGCCATTTAGACAATTTGCACTGGAGAATACAAGCATTTTTCTATGTTCTGCAGGCACAGACAGATATATGAAAGGTACCATGTGTCTCCTTATCAGCTATCTAACAGTGTCAGCAGTTTGGAACGTGAATTACAGCTGACAGTTTAAGGGTGCCTTCACACCTACCGGATCCACAGCGGATCTCACTTCTGCGAATTCGGAGCGAGAACCGCTGCGGATCCGCATTCCCGACCATCCCCGCAGCCGGCACGCATCCCCGATCGCCGCCCGCAGCCCGCCGCCGAGAGCATACATTACCTGCTCCTCGGCGCAGCTGCTGGGATGATGCGGGCGGGCTGCGGGGATGATGGGGGATGCGTGCGGGCTGCAGGGATGATGGGGATGCGGGCGGGCAGCGATCGGGGATGCATCCTGGCTGCGGGGATAATCGGGCATGCGGGCGGCGATTGGGGATGCGGGCGCCGGGGCTGATGGGGGCAGCGGCGGAGCTGCAGGAGGCGGGGAAGCGGCGGGGCTGCGGGCATCAGGGGGTTAACGCTCATACTCACAGCGGGATGTCAATCCCGCTGCGGGTATGTGCTATCATTAGGGTGAATGGTACCGAATCTGCAGGGGTCAGATTGTGAGTACAGAGTTGCTTTAAGTTCTTGGTAATTTAAATTTTTTCTTCACATCAATGGAACTTATACAATTTAAAAGCTCAATTATTGTAATACTTTGTATGTAAATTTAAGCATGATCTCACATTCTGATGTTATGCACATTTTAAGACAACATTGCAGAGTCTGCGGTAGATTTTACTTCAAAGGAAGAGCAGTACAGCGATAGTGTTCCTGTTTTTGAAAGAGATGTCAGCCAAAGACAAAAATTTGGCTTCAAAAATGAAAAAAAATGGCCATTTCAACACGATAAAGAGTGTTCAGGGAGTCCTCCAGGTGACAATTCCAGAAATCATACACGACACTCATGACATGATTGTGGAAATTAAAAAATTTTTCTGAACATTTCCAGAGAGAGAGTTAGGTCCATAATTCATGATCTTCTGGACACGAGGAAGGTGTCTGACAACAGCAACCATCACCCAGAACAAACTGTCTGACTTGAACTTTGTGGCGCTGGATCATCATCCTTTTTCGTCTGTTCTCGCACCCTCCTGCTACCTTCTGTTTAAAAAAAACCCAAATATGACTGCATTTATGATGCCATTGCCGCCTAAAGAAATTTTGTCTGGATAGGGTTTAAAGCGACTCTGTATCCACCAACTCACCCCACCCCACCAAACCTTTATTATTATCCATTTTAAGAGAGTAAATCCTTATCAGTCAAGTCTTTTAAAATGTGGCGGTGCTTTGTTTAGAGCACAAAATTATCTTTTAAACTTACAGCACTGTCATACTGGTGTGGACTAGAATGTCTGTGCCCCAAGTCTGCGACGCCTCTCCTTTCATCCTCCTCACCCTCAGCGTCATTGGGAACCCCCCAGGCACGATTTCTGTTCATTACCCAATTCACCCATGGACCACTAGATGGTAAACCAAGCGCAATGCATCTAACATGATGCAAACAACATTATCATCCAGGGGGGCTCTGGATCAACAGACATTTGTGAACCCAGCCTATTTATTCCAAATCCCCATTGTGCTTTAGAAGTCGCACAATCACTCCAATCATTGAAGACCCTCAAAATCATAAAAATAACAGTGATGAGCGAATAGTGAAATATTCGAATATTCGATATTTGTTCGAATATCTACCCGATATTCGACTATTTGATCGAATACTTGATCCTATTAAAGTCTATGGGAACAAGTATTCGTTAATGGAAAAACATCTATTCGACCACTTGGAGGTAAACCAAGTCCGCAATGGCACCTCAGGAAATGATGCCAACACCACTGGAATGCAACTGGGACAGCAGGGGAAGCATCTAACACCCCAAAATCGCTGGTAATAAAGTCACAAGTCGATGTTATACAGGTAAATTACCTGGTTATTAAAGGGTCTATGAATATTTTATAGGTAAAGCTGGACGGCTGTATTATGTAGCACGTAGCACTTGGTAAACAGAGAGCCTTATAGTAGCACAGCAGCCTGCTTGTACCAGCCTGTGTATTTATGTATGACGTAGCAGCACATAGCACTGGATGAACACACGTACTACTCTTTTTTTCAGATCGAACAGTCTAGCATGTATCAGCAGCTCAAAGCACTTGGTGAGCAGAGTGCTTGCACTACCCTTTGTATTTATGTATGATGTAGCAGCACGTAACACTGGATGAACACACGTATATATGTTATTGGGTCATGTGACTATGCCATCCAATCATTGTTATTCTCGTTTCTCTCTATGCTACGTACACCAAGGGGCTGTGGCAGCCTCCCTGCATGTTGATTGGCTAAAAAAACAGGGAAAAAACAGGGGTGAAGGGGGATTTGAACGCTCATCGAATATTCGGAGAACTATTCGATACGATGGAATACCTTACTATTCGATCGAATATCTATTCGATCGAACAGTATTCGCTCATCACTAAAAAATAATATTAATACATCTACATGCTGCCAGAAATCCAAAAAGTCTGTATCCTCCTCCACTCCAAGGCTGGTAAAACAGGCGCAGGTCCAAGGGGTAATAGTGATATAAAATATCTTAAAATTTATTAAAAGAATTACAACGCGTTTTGAGACCGGTCCGGTCTCTTTATCAAGTGTCTAATGACACTTAGACACTTGATAAAGAGACCGGATCGGTCTCTAAACGCGTTGTGTCGCTGGCATAATTCTTTTAATAAATTTTATGATATTTTATATCACTATTACCCCTTGGACCTGCGCCTGTTTTACCCGCCTTGGAGTGGAGAAGGATACTGACTGTCTTTAATCCCTGTGGGGATTAGTCGGGAGTGGCTGCGGTTCATTCACATGCTATCAGTAAGAGTTGTGCCTTACACCAGCACAACCTACCCAGGTGAGAGTTCTATGTGCTTACTTTCACCACTTCAGCCCTGTCTCAATTACGCTATGGAGCGCTGTCTTATATTTTGTTTCTAGAAATCCAAAAAGACTTTGTATTTGGAGATTAATAAGCCACAGGTCCTCAACAAGTTTGGTGGGTGAAAGACAAAAGTGGATTAAAAAGGAAGGGGAAATATAAAGGAAGGACTTCTTCCTTATGAAAACACCATAAAAATGGCAAATGTAATTGTAGCCTTAGTGAAATATAGACATTAGCAATACAAAATGTATGATAATGAAGCACTGATACTGTATACATATCACTTAAAAGGTATGTTCACCTCGGCAACGAATAGTTTAAAGTGTCACTGTCGGTATAACTTTCAAAATCTAAATAGACGGTAAAGGTGTGATATAAAGCAAGTTTGCAATTTACATTCATTATTTATTTTTTTGTTATCATAGAAAACACGGCACTTCCTGTTTTCTGACTTTTTTTCTCAAAAAACAGGAAAGTCAGAAAACAGGAAATCCTGTGTATCCCAGGTCATCTGAGCGCTCACAGTGAGAAGGTTGTCATGTGATTGATGGACACATTGAGCCGGGACCCTCTGTACTGGCCGGAATTCCTGTGTTAAGTCTCTTTTTTTAACCAGCTCAAGTCAGAAAATATGCCTTCAGGACACTGGACCTGGATTTCTGGTAAGTTCAGCTTTGAATGTAAATTGCAAACTTACTGTATATCACATGTACTGTTGATTTAGATTTTAAAAGTTATAACGACAGTGACTTTTTAATGGTTCAATGCATTTAAAGGGGAACTCCAGGTAGAGGTTAAAAAAATGAAACTTCTGCAGAAGCATATCGCATTACTTACCTGTCTATCCCAGTTTTGAAACTACCAAAAATCCATTTGTTTGTGGGGTTTTTGCTCAGTTTTTTTCCTTCCTGGTATAGCATTTCCCAGAATGCAATGCTTTCCCTCAGCTGATCATCACAGTCCCCCACCCATTCAATCAGTAAAATTAGTGCTGCACCTGGTGAATCAGTCAGGGGAATGGGGGATCCAGCCAAGCCTCCAGTAAGATCACGCCCTGCCCCCTGTCTGCATCATTAGCCTGTCCTCAGCAAACACACACAATGTGAGACAGAGGCATGGAAGATTTGTCTCCTAAGGTGGGATAGCAGAAGGAGCAGGAGACAATGTGAATTGGCACAGGGGCCATTTTTTTTTCATTTCCTGGATTTCTATCAGCTACCAGTGTGGCAGAACTGTACAGATACAGTAATACATTGTATAGACACATCTATATAAATTTTAATGTACTTTTAATAGAAAAAAAGTTTTTCTTATCCGGAGTTCCCCTTTAAGATACAAGGTACTGAGTACTTGCCTGCGTTCCTTCACTCTGTAGTCCAACTCACATACAAATTTTTTTGGAACATTCGGAACAAATCTAGTCCTTTATCAACTCACTCATAAATGGTCTTTAACCCCTTGCCTCCGCAGCCTGTTTTGGCCTTAATGCCCAGGGCCTATTTTACCAATCTGACCTGTCTCTCTTTATGTAGTAACTCTGCGGTGCTTTTAATTATCACTGTTATTCTGAGATTGTTTTTTCGTGACATATTCCTCTTTATGTTAGTGGTATACTTTGGTTGATACACTCAATAGTTTTTTTGTAAAAAAAAAAAACACATTTGAGCAAAAATTTGAAAAATTTACATTTCTTGCCAAATGCCACATAAACTAATTATTACTGTAACATCTAAAACATGTCTACTTTATGGTGACATCATTTGGTGAATGTCCTTTTACTTGTTACGATGTTAGAAGAAGTTTAAGCAAGTTGGAGGGGAAATTTTAAAATTTATTTTTTTTGGCAGATATTCTATTTTAATCCAGGGGAGGGGAAATTTTAAAATTTCATTTTTTTGGCAGATATTCAATTTTATCTATTTTTGTATCTTACACAGCAAATACTAACTGAAAAATACCACTCACTATTTATTCCCCTTATTCCAATGTTTCTAGAAATCCCCCATATGTGGCCGCAGTGCGTCACCTGACTCAACCACAGGCCGCAGACATGACAAAGACCTGTTGAATTTTGGGGCCTTTTTTTATTTAGCCATTTTTTTTTCACCATTTTTTGTACACCGTTTACTATACGTTACATATCATATGTTATTATTACTCATCAGGTCGGTACGATTACAATGATATACTTTTTATATAGATTTTGTTATGGTTTATGGCATTTATACTATAATATACTATAATATTTTATTTTTTTCGCCAATGGAGTTAAGTAAGGGATTTTGACGTTTGAACATGTGACGTTTTGATAGCTTTTTTATATTTTTTTTTTTAAAAAAATGTAATTTTGATTTGTTTTTTATGTATTTTGTGACGTTAATCGGGCGGGCTAATTAATGTAACAGGTTAATAGACTGGGTCGTTACGGACGCGTCGATACCAAGTATATGTATCTCAAAGTGCCTCTTTGGGAACAAAAATAATTTAAGGCACTGTCTTATTTTCGGGGAAACAAGGTAGTAATGTAGGTGGCGTCTCACCCTGAGCTAGTCACGGTTCCTGGGCTGTAGTCACTCCCCTTTGTGATGGAACTCGCCTCTTTGGGCATCTTTTGAATGATATAGCAGGCTCCTGTTCTATGAATTATACCCAGTGAGGCGGGAATACATGACAGAGGGGAGTGACTACAGCCCGGGAGCTGTGGCTAGTTCAGGGAGAGACGCCACCCACATGACTAGTTAGCGCTAATTTGCATACAGTACAGGGAGGAATAAAAGTTTTTGGGAAGACAGAGACAATGGCAATCAATCAGCTTATATGGTGCTTTATAACATTATTATTTTACCTCAGAACACTAAATCTTAGTGATTGGTTCCCTTTAAGTCTTTCTCAATTCCCTATATTCTCCTAGCCCTAGTAATTGGGGGCAGGGCCTAGCTAGTGCTTTGTGTAGGAGAGAGCCTGGACTGTGTATTGCCAGCTGTGAGCCTGTCTCCATCCTCCAAAGGAGTGCTTCTCAACTCCAGTCCTCATGGCCACCGACAGGTCATGTTCTGAGGACTTCCTTAGTATTTCACAGATGATATAATTAAACTCAGGTTCTATCACAGGTGTCCTTCGTACGGTATATCCTAACTCCATGACCTGTTGGTGGGCCATGAGGACTGTAATTGAGAAGCACTGCTCCAGAGGATTTACACTGTCCATGAAAGGTAAATCAGGGCTTCGCCCATCTCAGTGTTTAGTGTGACCACTTCCTTGCAGTTATCCCTCCTGCTGCTGTTTATTTCATATCTGCTTATGGTAAACCCAGTGCAGCATTAACCTCTTCTCCCTCCATATTTCATTTAAAAAAAACAACATCTGGGTTCTCATCCTATAGTGGATTATTTGAAATCTCCGGTAGGAGGGAAGAGAGTGTTGGCCATTCTATACAAGAGTTTGTTGAGAGAGATCAAGCATCCATTCCTGGACAAGATGAGACAGAAGTGGGAGTTGAGAATTGGTGATATTTCAGCAGCTAATTGGGAAAGGATACTGTACAACATTAAAACAGCATCTGTTAACCCTTCGTATAGACTGATTCAGCTAAAGATCCTATATAGAGTGTATTTTTCTTCGCAGAAATTATACACTAACGGGTGGTGGGAGAGTTCCAATTGTCCAAAGTGTGAGTTTGAGAATGCCGATTTTGTGCATATGATATGGGAATGCCCCCGTGTACAGGAATTCTGGAAGGAAATTAGGGAGTTTGTGGAGAATTCAGTTTTGGTGAAGATTCAGGACTGTACTTGGGTAAATCTGCTGGGAGGCTACTCTAGCGATGGCAGAGTGGGCTCTTTAATTAACAGAATGTGGGCGGTAGCCACAGTGGCGGATTAAATGTACCCTGTGCCCCGGGCTGTCCACCCAACCTGGGCCCCCCCCCCCCAGTCAATTCGCCCACATTATAATCTGCTACTGCGTCCCCCCCCCACCCCCCACTGTCCCCAATAAACACTGCCTGCCTTCCCTCCCTGCTGGCCCCAATAAACATAATGTTTGGTCCCTTGCTGCTACCCCCAGTAAGCATTGCCCACCCCACCTCCACTGCCCCCAATAAACATATCGCCACCTCACCTGGTCCCCTGATGTTGCCCCCCCCAAGGTCACAGCAGCACAGAGGATGGTGCTGATCTTATAGGAGAGGACCGAGCAGCACAGAGGATGTCAGGAGAGGAGGGTGTTGATCTATAGGGGAGGTCCCAGCAGCACAGAGGATGTCAGGAGAGGAGGGTGCTAATCCTATAGGAGATAGTCCCCCTTTATAGATGGTCTCCCTCTTTCCGCCTCTATAGATGGTCCCCCCTCTTTCCCCCCTCTTATAGATGGTCCCCCTCTTTCCCCCCTTATAGATGGTCCCCCTCTTTCCCCCCTTATAGATGGTCCCCCTCTTCCCCCCTTATAGATGGTCCCCGTCTTTCCCCCTCTATAGATGGTCCCCCTCTTTCCCCCCTTATAGATGGTCCCCCTCTTCCCCCCTCTATAGATGGTCCCCCTCTTTCCCCCCTTATAGATGGTCCCCCTCTTTCCCCCTCTATAGATGGTCCCCCTCTTTCCCCCCTTATAGATGGTCCCCCTCTTTCCCTCTTTATAGCTGGTCCCCCTCTTTCCCCCTCTATAGATGGTCCCCCTCTTCCTTCTCCCCCCTTATAGCTGGTCCCCCTCTTTCCCCCCTTATAGCTGGTCCTCCTTTCCCCCCTTATAGCTGGTCCTCCTTTCCCCCCTTATAGCTGGTCCCCCTCTTTCCTCTCCCCCCTTATAGCTGGTCCTCCTTTCCCCCCTTATAGATGGCCCCCCTCTTCCCCCCTTATAGATGGTCCCCCTCTTTCCCCCTCTATAGATGGTCCCCCTCTTTCCCTCTTTATAGCTGGTCCCCCTCTTTCCCCCTCTATAGATGGTCCCCCTCTTCCCTCTCCCCCCTTATAGCTGGTCCCCCTCTTTCCCCCCTTATAGCTGGTCCTCCTTTCCCCCCTTATAGCTGGTCCCCCTCTTCCCTCTCCCCCCCTTATAGCTGGTCCCCCTCTTCCCTCTCCCCCCTTATAGCTGGTCCTCCTTTCCCCCCTTATAGATGGTCCCCCTCTTCCCCCCCTTATAGATGGCCCCCCTCTTCCCCCCTTATAGATGGTCCCCCTCTTTCCCCCCTTATAGATGGTCCCCCTCTCCCCCCCCTTTATAGCTGGTCCCCCTCTTCCCCCCTTATAGATGGTCCCCCTCTCCCCCCTCCCTTATAGATGGTCCCCCTCTCCCCCCTCCCTTTATAGATGGCCCCCCTCTTTCCCCCCCCTTTATAGCTGCCCCCCCTTTCCCCCCTTTATAGATGCCCCCCAGTGAGTAAATAACACAAAAATAACAAAATATAACTCACCTACCCTGCGTTCCCCCGTCGATCCTCTCTCCGGCTGCCTCCGTCTGATGCGCGGCTGCCATGGCTCCTAGTGCCGCCTGGGCCCTGACTTCCGGTACGTGCGCTCCCAGTACCGGAAGACAGGGCCCCAGGCGGCACTAGGAGCTGTGTGATGCGCGCGCTGCCGGGGAGAGGACCGGACACCCCCGGCATCAGACGGAGGCAGCCGGAGACTCTTGTGACCGCAAGCGAAACAATGCTTGCGGTCACAAGAGTGCAGTGGCGAGGGGGCCTCCCGGGCGGCATTATAATGTGGGCGGCAAGGCATGGGCCTCCCCGGAGCCTCGGGCCCCGGGCGGCCGCCCAAACCGCCTACATTATAATCCGCCATTGGGTAGCCAAGGTTCTCATCTCCCGCTCATGGCTGGGAGCTGGTGCTCCATCTGTCCAGGAATGGATTGGCCTTACAGACCATATTTGTAAGTACGAGGAGATTACTGCAAGGAAGGCTTCTCCCAAGGTTTTTGAGAGACATAGAAGGTTAAGGGAAAAATGGTTGAATAGAAACTAAATAGCAGGGGCATAGTGGAATAACGTATTTATTTTTTTGATGATGATTTTTTTCCTCCGGTGGGGGGTGGGGTAGGTTGGTTGTAAAGTGTAGTAATATGTATTGAGATTATGATGTTTAGGCAACGTGAATGTGTTTGTTTTACTTACTCCTTTTGTCCGGTACCAGGTGCTTGTTAATGGTATTGGAAAGGATGTTTGAAAATCAATAAAGATATGTTATAAAAAAAACAAAAAATAAAACAGGTACATTATTCCTATATTGTATTAACCCCTAGACGACCCTGGACGTAGGGTTACGTCATCGAAGTCTGTCCCCAGACGACCCATGACGTAACCTTACGTCCTGGGTGTTTCTCCCGCTATGAAGCACGCTCCGGAGCGGAGCGCGCTTCATAGCAGGTGGGGGCCGGCTGCAAACAGCAGCCGGGACCTCACCGGTAATGACACGCTGCAGCGATCGCGCTGCCGCGTGTCATTAACCCCTTAAACGCCGCGATCGCGGTGCGACCGCGGTGTTTAAGTGTAAGTGACAGGGGGAGTCCTCTGTCACTTACCGATCGGGACCCCCGCAGTGTGACTGCGGGGATCCCGATCGTTGAAACGGACCGCCGGAGGTCTCTCACCTGCCTCCGTGCGGTCCGATCGGCGATCTGCTGCACTAAGCCTGCACAGGCAGGCTCAATGAGCAGATCGCCGATAACACTGATCAATGCTATGCCTATGGCATAGCAATCATCAGTGTATAAATCAAAGTACTGTATCTAAAAGTCCCCCAAAGGGACTTCAAAAGTGTAAAAAAAAAAGTTAAAATCACTAACACACTACCCAAAAACCCCTCCCCCAATAAAAGTCTAAATCACCACCCTTTCCCATTATATAAATAAAACATATAAAAATAAATAAATAGATAAACATATAATATACCGTAGCGTGCGTAATTGTCCGATCTATTAAAATATAACAAGCGTCATTGCGAACGGTAAACGGCGTACACGAAAAGAGGGAAAAAAGTGCACGGATTACCGATTTTATGTTACATTATATATTTAAAAAAATCAATAAAAAGTGATCAAAACGTCCGATCTTCACAAATATGGTATTAATAAAAACTAGAGATCATGTCAGAAAAAATGACACCCCATGCAGCCCCGTAGGTGAAAAAATAAAACCGTTATAAGCGTCACAATAGGCCCATTTTATTAATATTTAATTGCCAAAAAAAAGGATTTCATAAAAAAAAATACATATATAACATTAGAGAATCTGTGTAACCTGCATGTGGTTGTGTTCGGGCTGACCTATAGAATAATAGTGTCATGTCGCTGTTACCATATAGTGCATTACGTAGACACAGGAACCCCCCAAACGTTACCATATTGCATTCTTATTTACGATTTCACCTATTTATATCTTCATAAATAATATATTTGGAATTCCATCATACATGTTATGGTAAAATGAATGACGCCATTACACAGTACAACTATTCCTGTAAAAAACAAGCACTTACATGGCCTGTAGATAGAAAACTGAGAGTGCTAGAGCTCTTAGAAGGGGAGGAGGAAAAAACGAAAACACTAAGATCAAAATTTGCGCGGTCCACTGGGTCATTTTGGGCCTGGTCCTCAAAGGGTTAAGTACAAGGCAAGAATAAACATGTGTTCAGAGGCGGCCATAGCCTGGTCACCTTTCAAGTTGATATCACACCTGCAGTTCCTGTAGCTACAATCAGGAATGAGAAATAAGTAGAATGGACACGTGCTTCTCCTCCCTGCTGACTAAACCAAAAACATCAAAAACTGCACTGTGTGTCCTGCAGTATACAGGCAGGATGGAGGGAGCAGGATGGCTGGAACCCCAGACAGTGATACAGCTGCTGTCAACACCTGACTGGGACCCAGCGTCGGCCACCGGAGAATCTCTCGACTCTGCTGGCCTGCCACTGCGTCAATGCTGGCATCTGACTGAGTCTGTATGTATGTATTATCTATGCATATATGTGATTTGCATTTCTTTATATCTGTATATGATGTGTGTAAGGACGCATTGTGTATGTGTGTGTACTATGTATGCATATAGGTAATGTGCATTCTTTATATCTGTGTATGATATGCCGATGTATTGTTTATAATATATATGTACACCTTATGTGCACTCATTTATAACACCCCCTCCCATATCTAAACCTTAGCTTCCAGGTGTGTCAATTAAGCAGGAAGGGAGGACACATTCCCGTTGTAGCTATTCAGGAGTTAAAGGGGTTAAAGGGATATCACACCTGCAGTTCCTGTAGCTACAATCAGGAATGAGAAATAAGTAGAATGGACACCTGCTTCTCCTCCCTGCTGACTAAACCAAACGCATCAAAAACTGCACTGTGTGTCCTGGAGCATACAGGCAGGATGGAGGGAGCAGGATGGCTGGACCCCCAGACAGTGATACAGCTGCTGTCAACACCTGACTGGGCCCCAGGGTCGGACTTGGCCGCCGGAGAATCCCTCGACTCTATATCTGTCGGACTTTATATCTGTGTATGATATGCAGATGTATTGTTTATAATATATATGTACACCTTATGTGCACTCATTTATAACACCCCCTCCCATATCTAAACCTTAGCTTCCAGGTGTGTCAATTAAGCAGGGAGGGAGGGGACATTCCAGTTGTAGCTATTCAGGAGTTAAAGGGGTTATCCAGTGCTACAAAAACATGGCCACTTTCTTTCACAGACAACACAACTCTTGTCTCCAGTTCAGGTTTGCAATTAAGCTTCATTCACTTCAATGGAACTGAGCAGCAAAACCCCGCCCAAGCTGGAGACAAGAGTGGGGCTGTCTCTGGAAGAAAGTGGCCATGTTTTTGTAGCGCTGGATAACCCCTTTTAGAGAAGCCTCTTTGACTCTTTGTATCAGAGAATAAAAGCATTTTCTAAGCTATGGAAGCACAGACAAATATATTTAGGTACCATGTGTCTTCTTGACTTAACATTATCTAACAGTGTCAGCAGTTTGGAACATGAATTACAGCTGACAGATTCCCTGTAGGCCCAGTTCACACTGAGCAAATACAGCAGGATTCCACGGCAGAGCTCTCCGCCGTAGAATCCCGCCATGCTCAGTGTCCTACAGTGTCTGAATGGGAGGGCACAGGCGACTTCTCTTCCTCCCCTCTCCGCTCAAAGAATTGACACGTCAATTCTTTTTTGAGCGGAGAGCGGCAAGAGCGGGGGTGCGAGCGCCCTCCAATTCAGACAGTGCAGCACATTGGCCCTTAAAGGAGAAGTCTTGTGAAACTAAGAAAAAACAGGGAGACAAGGGGTGTGGGAAGATAATGAAGAAAGTATACTTACCAGTCCTCATAGCACCACTCTTGGGTCTCTCCCACAGTCCCTACAAGTAATTTTTGGATGGGTTGTGTGTACATCACAGTCCCGGCTCCTCCAGCTGCCATGTCACGAAGCGGCTGATCCAGTCAGTGACTATAGTGGTGTCCAGGGTCGGACTGGAGAGGCCCACAATACGGAAATAATGCATGACCACCACCGTTGTGTAATAGATTGTGTTTACATTCACCAAAGCATGTCATAAATGTGCAAATTTAGGATTTACAAAGACGAACCTTCAAGTATATAGAAATGATGTTGTTTTCTTTCGATTTTTATAAGACAATTAGCATTTAATCATGTGCTATTTATATTTCTCTGACATCGGACACTTAAAGGCAGAGCGGGATGTCTTATAACCCGGAATCCATGCTACTGCTTAGATCAAGTATGGGCCATTTAAATTATAAAGAAAATTATATAATATTTTTCCTATACAACTGGAGGTGCACTCATGTTTTATAATGTCAGAGGAGATACAGGTGACCTACAGCACAGCCAGTCTTACTCACTGTACTCAGGCTCTTTCTATGTCTGTGCGGAGGTCTAGCTTGGCATGTGCTTCTTCACTACTGGCCGGCTTCTCTCTGCTGTGACGCTGATCACAGGCCAATTCACCAATAATAACTAGAGGAGCAGAAAGACACACAGTCACCGGTACCACACACATAAAATATGGAAAATGGGGTAGCAGAGGCATAATCTTATACATAGGGGTTGACTTAGGTGACGATTAGAGATGAGTGAACAGTAAGTACGACTCCTATACGAATAAGTATGTGCTTGCAGACATGATAGTGTAAGAAGTAGTACTCTTCCACAGCAACGACAGAGAATCTGTTTAGTTATCTTGTTACTTTGTTCTGCTGTTCAAAATGACTTCTTCCTATTGTAAGAATGTTGTTCCTGTATGTTGGGTTTCGTTTAGGACCCCTCTATGCCCTCACATAGTAAAAGTGCCCCCTATCTGTGCCCTTATATAGTAAAGTCCCTCTGTGCCTCCATACAGAAGATAGGACCCCTGAATTCCCACATATAGTGACCCGGCTCCTCTGTGCCTCTATATAGTAGTTAGGCCTTCTTTGCACCCCCATATCGTAGTCAGGCCCCTCTTTGCCTCTATATATGTATTAGGCCTTCCCTGTGCCCATATATTAGTTAGCCCCCCTCTGTGCATCCATATAGTACTTAGACATCTCTTTGGCCCCCCAATATGTAGTTTCCCTCATGTAGCCATTCACTGTAGGTAACCCCCACCGGTAGTAACCCTCCCCAGTAGGTAATATCCCACATGTAGGTTGTTGGTATTTACCCTCCAGTAGTTAGCAGCACCCCCCACCTCTAAAAAAAATGTCTGTGAGCCACACTGCAGAGGCAATTATCCCCATCTGTAAGTAAAAATAGAAAAAAAAACAATACTCACCTGGTCCAGGCTGTGGCAGTTCACCAGCCTCTTCCTTCCTGTTCTGCAAGGCCAGCGCCTGAGTGATGTCGGCATGTCACTCATGTGTAACGTATGCCGATACAAAGTGCAGCCTCTTGTGGTCGGAGGCATAATGCTGCCTCTGGCCACAAGAATGATTGACACAGTGGGGATCCAATGGTTCCTACTTCTTGCTGTGTCAGTCTCAGTGTTGGCCCAGGAGAAACTGTACAAGCTCATTAGGAGCGCAAGCACATACAGTTCCAAGGAGGAGACGTGGGTCGGACCGGTCCTGGGAGTCAGAGCTTGAACGTTGACATATGACTTGGAAAGTGAAGGGCCCAGTCAGATGCCAGCATTGCCGGCAGAGTAGAGGGATTTTCCGGTGGCCAAGTCCGATGCTGGGGCCCAATCAGGTGATAACAGCAGCTGTATCACTGTCTGGGGGGACAGCCGCCAAGGGTGCGGGAGGCGGGGGCCCACTGGAGTGTCGTCCGGTGGCCTAATCTGACTATCTAGCAGTGAGCTGGCATCACTCTACACATACACAGAACTGTGCAAAGTTGCTAGAGTAATGTTGGATGTAATGTGGTTATACCTGGTGTATGCAGGGTGCGCCACTAGAATCAAATTCCCTGGTGGGCCTTAATTACCCTAATCTGGTGCTGCCTACATGCTGGGCATAACCTGTAACAGACAAATAGGATCATTGGCGCCCTATTTTATATGGTAGCAGACGACACATGCTGATCACTCGAGAATAGTACAACGGTAATAAATTTAGGTATGTCAGTGATCTAACCCAAAGGGTGTGATAGGAAAAGAAGTGGCAAGAAGTCATCAGGATTTACATGTATGGGGTTTATTTGATTGTATATACATGTATCAGGCATATTATAAGACCATGGCTGGTGTACTGGTCTCATCCACAGCACAGCAAGGACCTCCTCTTGCGCATCTTGAGGCTTTTGTCCTGTGTTTTCCTGATGCGCTCTCGCCTCCTGTTCAGCCACAGATTGACATTCTTGGTTTTTTCCTCCCGTTCTCTTTTTATTTGACTTCTGGTCCTTGACTTTTCTCTCCTCCTTTTTAGCCAGTAGCGGAATCTCAGGAGTGGTTTTTTTCTAAATATTTCTTGCTTTTTCTCCTTGAGGGTAATGGGCACAGGGTCCCGAATCCTTCCATGAGCATCGACTATTTTACTTTTTTTAGTTAAGTGCTCTGTGGTCCTTTTCAGGACTGTTATGATGTTATGATGCTGAGGGACTTCTTCCTTGCCCATGGTCTCTTCCTCCTCATGTGGTTTGTCCTTTGATATATTAATCATATCTGGAACATCTGCAATGTAAAAGGAAAGACATCAGAATCTGCATGTGTTATGATAAGCTATACCTGCTGCTCCATAGACAGAATACAGGCCGCTATACACCGCACTCAGTATTCTAGTTACAGATTTAAAGGGTAAAAGTAGGGACCCTCCATTGTCCAATTCCAAAAATAACAGTATATGAGGTAAATGACAGCTATACACCTCTCTATAATACAAGTGTATGGCCACCATTTACAATCTAGATCCTAGACCCCCCTCCCCCTTTATGGTATAGTAATTATTACCTGGTATAAGGACGACCACTTCCTCTAGATCAGCCATTTCTGGCCGCTGGTGGCGACGTCTGCGCCGACACCAATATATAGCACTGTGAAACAAAGTAAAATTCTTACATAAACTTATGAAGATATCACAATTCATTTACCTATTCATATATCACCCCTCCCCCTATTATGTGTATATAGCCTGGGCCTGGCTGCAATAGATGTTGCGCCCCCTATAGTTCTGATAGTAAACTACATGTTAGCTCTGTTCCCCTGAGTATAGAGCGAGATAATCTATATTATATCTATATTACGCTGGAATTGCCAAAATTCCTAAATCTTTCCTTTCCCATCCCCCTCAAGGCTTCCCATACGGCTTTGTAGTAGAGATCCCATAACTATCACTGAATATAACCAGCAGGAACTTACCAGAAAATGATGACAACAACGGCCGCAATCAGCCCAACAATCCCACCAATGAGACCTCCGCCTGGTAATAAGCAAAGACAGGCATTATTATATGTTATTTATTACTATTAGGAATATATATTTGTATAGCATGAACGTCATTGTGATAATAACTACTCACTGATATGGCCTCCATCATTTTTTATGGGAATCTCCAACCCCAAATTCCCGATCACTGTCAAGAAAGGAAAATACAGACATTAAATACATTTCCCAGCTACAGAAATACAATATCTATTTAGAAAAATAAAGCTCCTTCAATATGAAGCCATTACCTGAAGACTCTGCCATCTCCTATCCCAAGCACCAGTTATACAGCGATAAACGCACCAGAAGTCTCTGTAGTCCTATCCTCTTTCACCGACTGCAAACTACAGAGTGACTCCAATGCATCCTGTCACATAGGTTCTATGATGACATCATAATGCTTTCTCATAGCATTGTGATGTCATCAGTCACCTGATCTGTACTGTGAAGTTGTATCAGCGTTGTCATAGTAACATGGAGGGAAGGAATGAGCAATGTATGTAAGGAAGGAGATTGTTTTCCATCTACTGAGCAGTATGATGGATTTTTTAAATATATATTTTTTTAAGTATTAAATGCAGCATATACAATGTTACTAACACTGCAACATAGCATCACACAGTCATACTGGGGACATGTTCTCTTCTGGTCCAATTGTAGTTCATTATCACAACCTTCGCTTTAACAAAAAAAGGACACTCAATATACATAGGTTCCATGTTATGCTGCTTAAAGAAAAGAAACAAAAATAAAAATACTTTGCATCTATTGATCTATATTCCTCTAACTGTGGTTTTATTTGTCTATAGAGTTGTGTAATGGATTATATATCCAGCACAGCATGTGAATACAGGCACACTGGTGTAATGGGACACTACAAGTCCCAGCCTTTCCTAGAAATAAATGAATATACACTGCACCGGTAATATACAACAAGCCTGGGCACAGGCGACAGGTGTCACCATCCTTCTTAATAAATATATAAATATATATATATATATACACACACACACACACACACACACACACACCAGCATTGCATTTGTAGTACCTCTGTGCTGCACTGCGCTGTAATTTACTTGTTGACTATGTTGGGCTTTTGGTAGCTGAATGTTCCACATTGTATTTATTTACAGGATATCCTGGGACTTGTGGTACTTCCTCATGCAGGCTATTCTGAGACTTGTAGTACTTCCATAATGCATTTATTAAATGGACATCTGGGATTTTTTTTCTTTTTCTCTCAGGCACAGTGCCATACAATAGGTAGTGGCTGTACCTGGTATTGCAGCTCCTCTCATTCACTTCACTGGTATAAGCTACAATGTCAGGTGCAGCTGCTAATAGGAAATAAAGAAACAACTATAACCTGTCCCTAGGCTTGTTGTATATTACCGGTGCAGTGTATATTCATTTATTTCAAGGAACGGCTAGGACTTGTAGTGTCTCATTACACCAGTATGCCTGTATTCACATGCTATGCTGGAAATATAATCCAATACACAACTCACTATAGAAAAATAAAATCACAATTACAGGAATATATATATATATATATATATATATATATATATATATCTATCTGCAAAGTATTTTTTTTCAGTTTTAGTTTCTTTTCTTTTTTTTTTTAGCAACATAACATGGAACCTATGTATACTGAGTGTCAGATAAATCTGCCTGTGTAAACGCACCATAATGCTAAATTTACACGGAGCGATAATTCGCCCGATCGTACGATTAACGATTTCAAAGTAACAATTTTTTTTTTATAACGATCAGCGTGTAGATGGAACGATATATCGTACAGAAAATTCGTTTTGCGATCGCTTAAGCCTATCTCACACATAGGTAAAATCAGTGAACGACTGTTTAAACGGAACGATCTGCGATTTTTTGGCAAACGACGATTTAAGAACATGTTAAAAGATCAAAATGAACGATTTTTCGATCGTTCGTCGCGTTTACACGTACGATTATCGTTTGAATTCGATCGTTATCGCGAAAATTCGCCCGATAATCGTTCCGTGTAAACCCAGCATTAGGGTCCATTTACACAGAAAGATTATCTGACAGATTATCTTTCAAAGATTTGAAGCCAAAGCCAGAAACAGACTATAAACTGAGATCAGTTCATAAAGGAAAGCCTGAGATTTCTCCTCTTTTCAATCCATTCCTGGCTTTGGCTTCAAATCTTTGGCAGATAATCTTTCTGTGTAAATAGACCCTTAGTAACAGAGGGGAGTGACTACAGCCCGGGAGCTGTGGCTAGTTCAGGGAGAGACGCCACCCACATGACTAGTTAGCGCTAATTTGCATACAGTGCAGAGAGGAATAAAAGTTTTTGAGAAGACAGAGACAATGGCAATCAATCAGCTTATATGGTGCTTTATAACATCATTATTTTACCTCAGAACACTGAATCTTTGTGATTGTTTCCCTTTAAGTCTTTCTCAATTCCCTATATTGTCCTAGCCCTAGTAATTGGGGGCAGGGCCTAGCTAGTGCTTTGGGTAGGAGAGAGCCTGGACTGTGTATTGCCAGCTGTGAGCCTGTCTCCATCCTCCAAAGGAGTGCTTCTCAACTCCAGTCCTCATGGCCACCAACAGGTCATGTTCTGAGGACTTCCTTAGTATTTCACAGATGATATAATTAAACTCAGTGCATCAGGTTCTATCACAGGTGTCCTTCGTACGGGATATCCTCACTCCATGACCTGTTGGTGGGCCATGAGGACTGGAATTGAGAAGCACTGCTCCAGAGGATTTACACTGCCCATGAAAGGTAAATCAGGGCTCCCTCCATCTCAGTGTTTAGTGTGACCCCTTCCTTGTAGTTATCCCTCCTGCTGCTGTTTATTTCATATCTGCTTATGGTAAACCCAGTGCACCATTAACCTCTTCTCCCTCCATATTTCATTTAAAAAAAAACAAAAAAAAACCCAGGTACGTTATGGAGACAGCGCTTCCTATACCGTATTAAGTACAAGGCAAGAATAAACATGTGTTCAGAGGCGGCCATAGCATGGTCACCTTTCAAGTTGATATCACACCTGCAGTTCCTATACCTACAGTCAGGAATGAGAAATAAGTAGAATGGACACGTGCTTCTCCTCCCTGCTGACTAAACCAAAAACATCAAAAACTGCACTGTGTGCCCTGCAGTATACAGGCAGGATGGAGGGAGCAGGATGGCTGGAACCCCAGACAGTGATACAGCTGCTGTCAACACCTGACTGGGACCCAGCGTCGGCCACCGGAGAATCTCTCGACTCTGCTGGCCTGCCACTGCGTCAATGCTGGCATCTGACTGAGTCTGTATGTATGTATTATCTATGCATATATGTGATTTGCATTTCTTTATATCTGTATATGATGTGTGTAAGGACGCATTGTGTATGTGTGTGTACTATGTATGCATATAGGTAATGTGCATTCTTTATATCTGTGTATGATATGCCGATGTATTGTTTATAATATATATGTACACCTTATGTGCACTCATTTATAACACCCCCTCCCATATCTAAACCTAAGCTTCCAGGTGTGTCAATTAAGCAGGAAGGGAGGAGACATTCCCGTTGTAGCTATTCAGGAGTTAAAGGGGTTATCCAGTGCTACAAAAACATGGCCACTTTCTTTCACAGACAACATGACTCTTGTCTCCAGTTCAGGTTTGCAATTAAGCTTCATTCACTTCAATGGAACTGAGCAGCAAAACCCCACCCAAGCTGGAGACAAGAGTGGGGCTGTCTCTGGAAGAAAGTGGCCATGTTTTTGTAGCGCTGGATAACCCCTTTTAGAGAAGTCTCTTTGACTCTTTGTATCAGAGAATAAAAGCATTTTCTAAGCTATGGAAGGACAGACAAATATATTTAGGTACCATGTGTCTTCTTGACTTAACATTATCTAACAGTGTCAGCAGTTTGGAACGTGAATTACAGCTGACAGATTCCCTGTAGGCGCAGTTCACACTGAGCAAAAACAGCAGGATTCCACGGCGGAGCTCTCCGCCGCAGAATCCCGCCGTGCTCAGTGTCCTACAGTGTCTGAATGGGAGGGCACAGGCAACTTCCCTTCCTCCCCTCTCCACTGAAAGAATTGACACGTCAATTCTTTTTTAAGCGGAGAGCGGCGGGAGCGGAGGCGCGAGCGCCCTCCAATACAGACAGTACAGATTACAGTTCCAAGGAGGAGACGTGGGTCGGCCCGGTCCTTGGAGTCAGAGCTTGAATGCTGGCATCTGACTTGGAAAGTGAGGGGCCCAGTCAGATGCCAGCATTGCCAGCAGAGTCGAGTGATTCTCCGGTGGCCAAGTCCGATGCTGGGGCCCAGTCAGGCGATGACAGCAGCTGTATCACTGTCTAGGAGGCCAGCCGCCAAGGGTGCGGGAGGTGGGGGCTCGCTGCTGTGTCCTTTCGGTGGCCCAGTCTGACTGTGTCTAGCATTGAGCTGGCATCACTCTACACATACACAGAACTGTGCAAAGTTGCTAGAGTAATGTTGGATGTAATGTGGTTATACCTGGTGTATGCAGGGTGCGCCACTAGAATCAAATTCCCTGGTGGGCCTTAATTACCCTAATCTGGTGCTGCCTACATGCTGGGCATAACCTGTAACAGACAAATAGGATCATTGGCGCCCTATTTTATATGGTAGCAGACGACACATGCTGATCACTCGAGAATAGTACAACAGTAATAAATGTAGGTATGTCAGCGATCTAACCCAAAGGGTGTGATAGGAAAAGAAGTGGCAAGAAGTCATCAGGATTTACATGTATGGGATTTATTTGATTGTATATACATGTATCAGGCATATTATAAGACCATGGCTGGTGTACTGGTCTCATCCACAGCACAGCAAGGACCTCCTCTTGCGCATCTTGAGGCTTTTGTCCTGTGTTTTCCTGATGCGCTCTCGCCTCCTGTTCAGCCACAGATTGACATTCTTGTTTTTTTCCTCCCTTTCTCTTTTTATTTGACTTCTGGTCCTTGACTTTTCTCTCCTCCTTTTTAGCCAGTAGTGGAATCTCAGGAGTGGTTTTTTTCTTAATATTTCTTGCTTTTTCTCCTTGAGGGTAATGGGCACAGGGTCCCGAATCCTTCCATGAGCATCGACTATTTTACTTTTTTTAGTTAAGTGCTCTGTGGTCCTTTTCAGGACTGTTATGATGTTATGATGCTGAGGGACTTCTTCCTTGCCCATGGTCTCTTCCTCCTCATGTGGTTTGTCCTTTGGTATATTAATCATATCTGGAACATCTGCAATGTAAAAGGAAAGACATCAGAATCTGCATGTGTTATGATAAGCTATACCTTCTGCTCCATAGACAGAATACAGGCCGCTATACACCGCACTCAGTATTCTAGTTACAGATTTAAAGGGTGAAAGTAGGGACCCTCCATTGTCCAATTCCAAAAATAACAGTATATGAGGTAAATGACAGCTATACACCTCTCTATAATACAAGTGTATGGCCACCATTTACAATCTAGATCCTAGACCCCCCTCCCCCTTTATGGTATAGTAATTATTACCTGGTATAAGGACGACCACTTCCTCTAGATCAGCCATTTCTGGCCGCTGGTGGCGACGTCTGCGCCGACACCAATATATAGCACTGTGAAACAAAGTAAAATCCTTAGATAAACCTATAAAGATATCACAATTCATTTACCTATTCATATATCACCCCTCCCCCTATTATGTGTCTATAGCCTGGGCCTGGCTGCAATAGATGTTGCGCCCCCTATAGTTCTGATAGTAAACTACATGTTAGCTCTGTTCCCCTGAGTATAGAGCGAGATAATCTATATTATATCTATATTACGCTGGAATTGCCAAAATTCCTAAATCTTTCCTTTCCCATCCCCCTCAAGGCTTCCCATACGGCTTTGTAGTAGAGATCCCATAACTATCACTGAATATAACCAGCAGGAACTTACCAGAAAATGATGACAACAACGGCCGCAATCAGCCCAACAATCCCACCAATGAGACCTCCGCCTGGTAATAAGCAAAGACAGGCATTATTATATGTTATTTATTACTATTTGGAATATATATTTGTATAGCATGAACGTCATTGTGATAATAACTACTCACTGATATGGCCTCCATCATTTTTTATGGGAATCTCCAACCCCAAATTCCCGATCACTGTCAAGAAAGGAAAATACAGACATTAAATACATTTCCCAGCTACAGAAATAAAATATCTATTTAGAAAAATAAAGCTCCTTCAATATGAAGCCATTACCTGAAGACTCTGCCATCTCCTATCCCAAGCACCAGCTATACAGCGATAAACGCACCAGAAGTCTCTGTAGTCCTATCCTCTTTCACCGACTGCAAACTACAGAGTGACTCCAATGCATCCTGTCACATAGGTTCTATGATGACATCATAATGCTTTCTCATAGCATTGTGATGTCATCAGTCACCTGATCTGTACTGTGAAGTTGTATCAGCGTTGTCATAGTAACATGGAGGAGAGGATAAGCAATGTATGTACGGAAGGAGATTGTTTTCCATCTACTGAGCAGTATGATGGATTTTTTAAATATATATTTTTTTAAGTATTAAATGCAGCATATACAATGTTACTAACACTGCAACATAACATCACACAGTCATACCGGGGACGTGTTCTCTTCTGGTCCAATTGTAGTTCATTATCACAACCTTCGCTTTAACAAAAAAAGGACACTCAATATACATAGGTTCCATGTTATGCTGCTTAAAGAAAAGAAACAAAAATAAAAATACTTTGCATCTATTGATCTATATTCCTCTAACTGTGGTTTTATTTGTCTATAGAGTTGTGTAATGGATTATATATCCAGCACAGCATGTGAATACAGGCACACTGGTGTAATGGGACACTACAAGTCCCAGCCTTTCCTAGAAATAAATGAATATACACTGCACCGGTAATATACAACAAGCCTGGGCACAGGCGACAGGTGTCACCATCCTTCTTAATAAATATATAAATATATATATATATATACACACACACACACACACACACACACACACCAGCATTGCATTTGTAGTACCTCTGTGCTGCACTGCGCTGTAATTTACTTGTTGACTATGTTGGGCTTTTGGTAGCTGAATGTTCCACATTGTATTTATTTACAGGATATCCTGGGACTTGTGGTACTTCCTCATGCAGGCTATTCTGAGACTTGTAGTACTTCCATAATGCATTTATTAAATGGACATCTGGGATTTTTTTTCTTTTTCTCTCAGGCACAGTGCCATACAATAGGAAGTGACTGTACCTGGTATTACAGCTCCTCTCATTCACTTCACTGGTATAAGCTACAATGTCAGGTGCAGCTGCTAATAGGAAATAAAGAAACAACTATAACCTGTCCCTAGGCTTGTTGTATATTACCGGTGCAGTGTATATTCATTTATTTCAAGGAAAGGCTAGGACTTGTAGTGTCTCATTACACCAGTATGCCTGTATTCACATGCTATGCTGGAAATATAATCCAATACACAACTCACTATAGAAAAATAAAATCACAATTACAGGAATATATATATATATATATATAAATATATATATATATATATATATATATATATCTGCAAAGTATTTTTTTTCAGTTTTAGTTTCTTTTCTTTTTTTTTTTAGCAACATAACATGGAACCTATGTATACTGAGTGTCAGATAAATCTGCCTGTGTAAACGCACCATAATGCTAAGTTTACACGGAGCGATAATTCGCCCGATCGTACGATTAACGATTTCGAAGTAACGATTTTTTTTTTATAACGATCAGCGTGTAGATGTAACGATATATCGTACAGAAAATTCGTTTTGCGATCGCTTAAGCCTATCTCACACATAGGTAAAATCAGTGAACGACTGTTTAAACGGAACGATCTGTGATTTTTTGGCAAACGACGATTTAAGAACATGTTAAAAGATCAAAATGAACGATTTTTCGATCGTTCGTCGCGTTTACACATACGATTATCGTTTGAATTCGATCGTTATCGCGAAAATTTGCCCGATAATCGTTCCGTGTAAACCCAGCATTAGGGTCCATTTACACAGAAAGACAGATTATCTGACAGATTATCTTTCAAAGATTTGAAGCCAAAGCCAGAAACAGACTATAAACTGAGATCAGTTCATAAAGGAAAGCCTGAGATTTCTCCTCTTTTCAATCCATTCCTGGCTTTGGCTTCAAATCTTTGGCAGATAATCTTTCTGTGTAAATAGACCCTTAGTAACAGAGGGGAGTGACTACAGCCCGGGAGCTGTGGCTAGTTCAGGGAGAGACGCCACCCACATGACTAGTTAGCGCTAATTTGCATACAGTGCAGAGAGGAATAAAAGATTTTGAGAAGACAGAGACAATGGCAATCAATCAGCTTATATGGTGCTTTATAACATTATTATTTTACCTCAGAACACTGAATCTTTGTGATTGTTTCCCTTTAAGTCTTTCTCAATTCCCTATATTGTCCTAGCCCTAGTAATTGGGGGCAGGGCCTAGCTAGTGCTTTGGGTAGGAGAGAGCCTGGACTGTGTATTGCCAGCTGTGAGCCTGTCTCCATCCTCCAGAGGAGTGCTTCTCAACTCCAGTCCTCATGGCCACCAACAGGTCATGTTCTGAGGACTTCCTTAGTATTTCACAGATGATATAATTAAACTCAGTGCATCAGGTTCTATCACAGGTGTCCTTCGTACGGGATATCCTCACTCCATGACCTGTTGGTGGGCCATGAGGACTGGAATTGAGAAGCACTGCTCCAGAGGATTTACACTGCCCATGAAAGGTAAATCAGGGCTTCCTCCATCTCAGTGTTTAGTGTGACCCCTTCCTTGTAGTTATCCCTCCTGCTGCTGTTTATTTCATATCTGCTTATGGTAAACCCAGTGCAGCATTAACCTCTTCTCCCTCCATATTTCATTTAAAAAAACAAACAAAAAAACCCAGGTACATTATGGAGACAGCGCTTCCTATACCGTATTAAGTACAAGGCAAGAATAAACATGTGTTCAGAGGCGGCCATAGCATGGTCACCTTTCAAGTTGATATCACACCTGCAGTTCCTATAGCTACAGTCAGGAATGAGAAATAAGTAGAATGGACACGTGCTTCTCCTCCTTGCTGACTAAACCAAAAACATCAAAAACTGCACTGTGTGTCCTGCAGTATACAGGCAGGATGGAGGGAGCAGGATGGCTGGAACCCCAGACAGTGATACAGCTGCTGTCAACACCTGACTGGGACCCAGCGTCGGCCACCGGAGAATCTCTCGACTCTGCTGGCCTGCCACTGCGTCAATGCTGGCATCTGACTGAGTCTGTATGTATGTATTATCTATGCATATATGTGATTTGCATTTCTTTATATCTGTATATGATGTGTGTAAGGACGCATTGTGTATGTGTGTGTACTATGTATGCATATAGGTAATGTGCATTCTTTATATCTGTGTATGATATGCCGATGTATTGTTTATAATATATATGTACACCTTATGTGCACTCATTTATAACACCCCCTCCCATATCTAAACCTTAGCTTCCAGGTGTGTCAATTAAGCAGGAAGGGAGGAGACATTCCCGTTGTAGCTATTCAGGAGTTAAAGGGGTTATCCAGTGCTACAAAAACATGGCCACTTTCTTTCACAGACAACATGACTCTTGTCTCCAGTTCAGGTTTGCAATTAAGCTTCATTCACTTCAATGGAACTGAGCAGCAAAACCCCACCCAAGCTGGAGACAAGAGTGGGGCTGTCTCTGGAAGAAAGTGGCCATGTTTTTGTAGCGCTGGATAACCCCTTTTAGAGAAGTCTCTTTGACTCTTTGTATCAGAGAATAAAAGCATTTTCTAAGCTATGGAAGCACAGACAAATATATTTAGGTACCATGTGTCTTCTTGACTTAACATTATCTAACAGCGTCAGCAGTTTGGAACGTGAATTACAGCTGACAGATTCCCTGTAGGCGCAGTTCACACTGAGCAAAAACAGCAGGATTCCACGGCGGAGCTCTCCGCCGCAGAATCCCGCCGTGCTCAGTGTCCTACAGTGTCTGAATGGGAGGGCACAGGCGACTTCCCTTCCTCCCCTCTCCACTGAAAGAATTGACACGTCAATTCTTTTTTAAGCGGAGAGCGGCGGGAGCGGAGGCGCGAGCGCCCTCCAATACAGACAGTACAGATTACAGTTCCAAGGAGGAGACGTGGGTCGGCCCGGTCCTTGGAGTCAGAGCTTGAATGCTGGCATCTGACTTGGAAAGTGAGGGGCCCAGTCAGATGCCAGCATTGCCAGCAGAGTCGAAAGATTCTCCGGTGGCCAAGTCCGATGCTGGGGCCCAGTCAGGTGATGACAGCAGCTGTATCACTGTCTAGGAGGCCAGCCGCCAAGGGTGCGGGAGGCGGGGGCCCGCTGCTGTGTCCTCCGGTGGCCCAGTCTGACTGTGTCTAGCATTGAGCTGGCATCACTCTACACATACACAGAACTGTGCAAAGTTGCTAGAGTAATGTTGGATGTAATGTGGTTATACCTGGTGTATGCAGGGTGCGCCACTAGAATCAAATTCCCTGGTGGCCCTTAATTACCCTAATCTGGTGCTGCCTACATGCTGGGCATAACCTGTAACAGACAAATAGGATCATTGGCGCCCTATTTTATATGGTAGCAGACGACACATGCTGATCACTCGAGAATAGTACAACAGTAATAAATGTAGGTATGTCAGTGATCTAACCCAAAGGGTGTAATAGTAAAAGAAGTGGCAAGAAGTCATCAGGATTTACATGTATGGGGTTTATTTGATTGTATATACATGTATCAGGCATATTATAAGACCATGGCTGGTGTACTGGTCTCATCCACAGCACAGCAAGGACCTCCTCTTGCGCATCTTGAGGCTTTTGTCCTGTGTTTTCCTGATGCGCTCTCGCCTCCTGTTCAGCCACAGATTGACATTCTTGGTTTTTTCCTCCCGTTCTCTTTTTATTTGACTTCTGGTCCTTGACTTTTCTCTCCTCCTTTTTAGCCAGTAGTGGAATCTCAAGAATGGTTTTTTTCTTAATATTTCTTGCTTTTTCTCCTTGAGGGTAATGGGCACAGGGTCCCGAATCCTTCCATGAGCATCGACTATTTTACTTTTTTTAGTTAAGTGCTCTGTGGTCCTTTTCAGGACTGTTATGATGTTATGATGCTGAGGGACTTCTTCCTTGCCCATGGTCTCTTCCTCCTCATGTGGTTTGTCCTTTGATATATTAATCATATCTGGAACATCTGCAATGTAAAAGGAAAGACATCAGAATCTGCATGTGTTATGATAAGCTATACCTTCTGCTCCATAGACAGAATACAGGCCGCTATACACCGCACTCAGTATTCTAGTTACAGATTTAAAGGGTAAAAGTAGGGACCCTCCATTGTCCAATTCCAAAAATAACAGTATATGAGGTAAATGACAGCTATACACCTCTCTATAATACAAGTGTATGGCCACCATTTACAATCTAGATCCTAGACCCCCCTCCCCCTTTATGGTATAGTAATTATTACCTGGTATAAGGACGACCACTTCCTCTAGATCAGTCATTTCTGGCCGCTGGCGGCGACGTCTGCGCCGACACCAATATATAGCACTGTGAAACAAAGTAAAATTCTTACATAAACTTATGAAAATGTCACAATTCATTTACCTATTCATATATCACCCCTCCCCCTATTATGTGTATATAGCCTGGGCCTGGCTGCAATAGATGTTGCGCCCCCTATAGTTCTGATAGTAAACTACATGTTAGCTCTGTTCCCCTGAGTATAGAGCGAGATAATCTATATTATATCTATATTACGCTGGAATTGCCAAAATTCCTAAATCTTTCCTTTCCCATCCCCCTCAAGGCTTCCCATACGGCTTTGTAGTAGAGATCCCATAACTATCACTGAATATAACCAGCAGGAACTTACCAGAAAATGATGACAACAACGGCCGCAATCAGCCCAACAATCCCACCAATGAGACCTCCGCCTGGTAATAAGCAAAGACAGGCATTATTATATGTTATTTATTACTATTAGGAATATATATTTGTATAGCATGAACGTCATAGTGATAATAACTACTCACTGATATGGCCTCCATCGTCTTTGATGGGAATCTCCAACCCCAAATTCCCGATCACTGTCAAGAAAGGAAAATACAGACATTAAATACATTTCCCAGCTACAGAAATAAAATATCTATTTAGAAAAATAAAGCTCCTTCAATATGAAGCCATTACCTGAAGACTCTGCCATCTCCTATCCCAAGCACCAGTTATACAGCGATAAACGCACCAGAAGTCTCTGTAGTCCTATCCTCTTTCACCGACTGCAAACTACAGAGTGACTCCAATGCATCCTGTCACATAGGTTCTATGATGACATCACAATGCTTTCTCATAGCATTGTGATGTCATCAGTCACCTGATCTGTACTGTGAAGTTGTATCAGCGTTGTCATAGGAACATGGAGGGAAGGAATGAGCAATGTATGTAGGGAAGGAGATTGTTTTCCATCTACTGAGCAGCATGATGGATTTTTTAAATATATTTTTTTAAGTATTAAATGCAGCATATACAATGTTACTAACACTGCAACATAACATCACACAGTCATACCGGGGACGTGTTCTCTTCTGGTCCAATTGTAGTTCATTATCACAACCTTCGCTTTAACAAAAAAAGGACACTCAATATACATAGGTTCCATGTTATGCTGCTTAAAAAAAAGAAACACAAATAAAAATACTTTGCATCTATCGATCTATATTCCTCTAACTGGTTTTATTTGTCTATAGAGTTGTGTAATGGATTATATATCCAGCACAGCATGTGAATATAGGCATACTACAGGCATACCTGTCACCTGTGCCCAGGCTTGTTGTATATTACTGGTGCAGTGTATATTCATTTATTTCAAGGAAAGGCTGGGACTTGTAGTGTCTCATTACACCAGTATGCCTGTATTCACATGCTGTGCTGGATATATAATCCAATACACAACTCACTATAGAAAAATAAAATCACAATTACAGGATTATATATATACATATATCTATATCATAAAAATCAAAGTCTGTCTGTCTGTCTGTCCTTCTGTCTGTCTGTCTGTCCCATATAGACTTTCAAACGCCTGAACCGTTTGACCCCAAATTTGGCACACAGATACATTGGGTGCCCGGGAAGGTTATTGCGAAGGTCCCGTCCCCGCCAGATGTACAGGAGGGGGAGGGGAAAGAGCGGCGCCCCATAGAGATGAATTGGAAAATCTTCTCACTGCAAACACAGGAGATATAATTAGCTGCAGCAGACACGGCAGTTGGAGCCTTAGCAACCAATAGGATTACTGCTTTCATTTTCACAGGGAGCTGTGGTTGCTAGGGAAGCTGCCTCACAACATCCACAGTAATAACTGGTAGACCCCCTACTCCATCTATACAGTACATGTATATACAGGGCCCCCTACTCCATCTATACAGTACATGTATATACAGGACCCCCTACTCCATCTATACAGTACATGTATATACAGGACCCCCTACTCCATCTATACAGTACATGTATATACAGGGCCCCCTACTCCATCTATACAGTACATGTATATACAGGGCCCCCTACTCCATCTATACAGTACATGTATATACAGGACCCCCTACTCCATCTATACAGTACATGTATATACAGGACCCCCTACTCCATCTATACAGTACATGTATATACAGGGCCCCCTACTCCATCCATACATTACATGTATATACAGGGCCCCCTACTCCATCTATACAGTACATGTATATACAGGACCCCCTACTCCATCTATACAGTACATGTATATACAGGGCCCCCTACTCCATCTATACAGTACATAAATTCCTAAAAAAAACGGCTACTGATGTTTAATAAATATAATTCTCTTTATTGTCACAAAAATATATATCAATAAAATCACAACATGAAGTAAAAATCATGCACACAAGAGGTACCGTCTAAGCAAAATGATACAAATAGACACAACAATGTGTCACTAGGTGTAAAGGTATCCACTGCTGTGTGGATCCTGCCAACAACATGGTATAGGCTCTGATGCTCAATATTGCACTATTGCTATTGCACTAAACCCAGGTGAAAGAGAGTATGAACACAGTAATGAGAAAGTTCTCCCACAATAAACACACTAACCTAAGACCTCCACCAATTATACACTACAGGTATCCAGGACCCTCAAACTATAAACTACAGGTATACAAGACCTCCACCAACTATACATTACAGGTATACAGCACCAACTATATACTACAGGTATACAGGACCCCAAAACTATACAGTACAGGTATACAGGACCTTCACCAACTGTACACTGCAGGTATACAGGACCTCCCTCAACTATACACTATAGGTATAAAGCCCCCCCAACTATGCACTATAGGTATAAAGCCCCCCCAACTATGCACTACAGATATGCGAGACCCCTAAAAACTATACATTGTGGGTATACAGAACCCCTCCAACTATGCACTACAGGTATATACTAATTCCACTGATTAACTCAGATGAAACAATACCTTTAGCTTGGCCTCCTGGGCACCTTAGAACAAATCTAATTAACACACTGACACTTTATACCCGGGCAGCGCCGGGTACATTTTCTAGTATATATATATATATATATATATATATATATATATATATATATAGTATTTTTTTTTCCCGTTTTAGTTTCTTTTCTTTTTTTAGCAGCATAACATGGAACCTATGTATATTCAGTGTCCTTCCTTTATTAAAATGAAGGTTATCATTATGAACTACAATTGGTCCAACAGAAAACATGTCCCCAGTATGACTGTGTGATGTTATGTTGCAATGTGAGGCTGGGTTCACACTGCGTTTTTGCAATCTGTTTTTTTCATCTGTTTTTTGAAAAAAACATATGAAAAACGGATTGCAAAAACGGATGCATTTGTGTGCATCCATTTTAATCTGTTTTTCCATTGACTTCCATTATAAAAAAAAACGGATCAAAACAGATCCGTTTTTTTTGACAGACGCAAAAACGTTGCTGACACTATTTTTTTTTGTCTGTTAAAAAAACCGGATCCGTT
Source organism: Dendropsophus ebraccatus (assembly GCF_027789765.1). Classification (NCBI taxonomy): domain Eukaryota; kingdom Metazoa; phylum Chordata; class Amphibia; order Anura; family Hylidae; genus Dendropsophus; species Dendropsophus ebraccatus. The sequence continues at coordinate 34,961,222 of NC_091462.1, read as the reverse complement.
AAACGTATGCTAAAAACGCAGTGTGAACCCAGCCTTAGTAACAGAGGGGAGTGACTACAGCCCGGGAGCTGTGGCTAGTTCAGGGAGAGACGCCACCCACATGACTAGTTAGCGCTAATTTGCATACAGTGCAGGGAGGAATAAAAGTTTTGGGGAAGACAGAGACAATGGCAATCAATCAGCTTATATGGTGCTTTATAACATTATTATTTTACCTCAGAACACTGAATCCTACTGATTGGTTCCCTTTAAGTCTTTCTCAATTCCCTATATTGTCCTAGCCCTAGTAATTGGGGGCAGGGCCTAGCTAGTGCTTTGTGTAGGAGAGAGCCTGGACTGTGTACTTGCCAGCTGTGAGCCTGTCTCCATCCTCCAGAGGAGTGCTTCTCAACTCCAGTCCTCATGGCCACCAACAGGTCATGTTCTGAGGACTTCCTAAGTATTTCACAGATAATAAAATTAAAGCGACTCTGTACTCACAATCTGCCCCCCCCCCAAAACCACTTGTACCTTCGGATAGCTGCTTTTAATCCAAGATTTGTCCTGGGGTCCGTTCCACAGGTGATGCAGTTATTGTCCTAAAAAACAACTTTTAAACTAACAGCCCTGCTGCCCTGTGCCCAACGGCCGTGGCTTGTAGTATCTGTGCCCTAACTTTGCACCACCCCTCCGTCCCTCCTCCCCACCCTCTTCATCATTAGGAATGCCACTGGAACATTTTCTCCTGTCTGAACACTGCACAGGTGCCTTAACGATCCAGCCCATGTTCAGTATTCCCACAGGTGGGGAATAGAAGGCAATCTGCCTGGACCACTCCTAATGATGAGGAGGGCGGGGAGGAGGGACAAAGAGGTTGCGACAGCCTAATGCATACACAATCTAAGCCCCGGCCGTTGGGCACAGGGCTGTAAGATTAAAAGTTGTTTTTTAGGACAATAACTGCATCACCTGCTGAACGGACCCCAAGACAGATCTTGGATTGAAAGTTCTATCACAGGTGTTCTTTGTATGGGATATCCTCACTCCATGACCTGGAGGACAGGAATTGAGAAGCACTGCTCCAGAGGATTTACACTGTCCATGAAAGGTAAATCAGGGCTTCCCCCATCTCAGTGTTTAGTGTGACCCCTTCCTTGCAGTTATCCCTCCTGCTGCTGTTTATTTCAGATCTGCTTATGTGCAGCATTAACCTCTTCTCCCTCCATATTTCTTTCTTTAAAAAAAAACATTATGGAGACAGCTATATTAAGTACAAGGCAAGAATAAACATGTGTTCAGAGGCAGCCATATTGTGGTCAACATTCAAGTTGATATCAAAGCTGCAGTTCCTGTAGCTACAGTCAGGAATGAGAAATAAGTAGAATGGACACCTGCTTCTCCTCCCTGCTGACTACAACAAACGCATCAAAAACTGCACTGTGTGTCCTGCAGCATACAGGCAGGATGGAGGGAGCAGCGGCTGACACGTCACTCCCTCACTGCCTGAGGCACCATGCCTGCAGTCCGCCAGCCGCGGCCCTCACTACGCCTGTGTGACTATCAGGAAGCAGCATGCTCAGTCACATGACCTCCTACGCTTCCTACCAACCAATAGTAGGGCGGTGTAGTGCGTCGTCACGCTCGTCGCTCCGCCCCTTCCGTCTCTGGGACGCCGGCTGCTGCCGAACGTGACTGGGAGATCCGCGAGGCCCCGCACCCGTTGCTCAGCGACAGCAGCTTCCCGGGAGAGACACGTGTGGCGGAGTGGAGGTGAGCGGCGGGGGCGCGGGGTGCCTGCCTCTCGTCTCTCTGTCAGGGAGCTGTCAGTGCTGGGGCTGCCGCAGACATCACACGTGTGTGGGGTGGAGATGGAGCCCTAGAAATAAATCACCATGTTTATGTCATTGCATAGCCACTGCTGCTGCAGAACCTCTCAGTCACACAGCTGTCAATCACTGCGAATGTATAGATACAGCATGGCTGGTCACAGTGCATGTGTGGGACTCCCCATTGGAATGACTTGCATGTCTCTCCCATCAGGCCGTGTTCACATGGTGTCTGCGATTTGATGTGCTGAAGAGCTGTTCATGGTGGGATCTGCACTGTCCAACAACTCACACCCTCACACTGAAAAACTACAACTCCCATCATGCCTGGACCGCCAGGTATGATGGGAGTTGTAGTTGTGCAACAATATGCAGGCCTATAGCCCTGCTTGTACAACATCCATGGGGATACCAGACTAGGGCATGGAAGCAGTATACGGCTCCGGCCCTGTGCAGCCAGTGGGAGAGATTTATCAAACATGGTGTAAAGTGAAACTGGCTCAGTTTCCCCTAGCAACCAATCAGATTCCACCTTTCATTTCCCAAAGAGTCTGTGAGGAATGAAAGGTGGAATCTGATTGGTTGCTAGGGGCAACTGAGCCAGTTTCACTTTACACCATGTTTGATAAATCTCCCCCAATATGTATATACAGAACCTATCGGTCCATGTGATATATAAGCCACCGTTAAGTCTATAGGCCCCGTACACCAGCGCTAGCTGCCGGCCAGCAGCTCTCTCTCCCGTTGCTTTCTTGCCAACAGACACTTGCGCCAATGTTTAAGTGTATGCCGTGGTGAGAGGCGGGGTAAGCGGCTGTCAGACTCCTCTGGCGTCAGCTTATCTCTCAGAAAATAAAAGGACCAGGCAGTCAAAGCCAACATGCCCAATTCTTCTCTCCCCCTTATAATGTCTGTTGAGAGTTGGGGGCCCCCATAGGGTATGTGCACACTGACGGATTTCAAGCGGAAAACTTTACCATTCAGTTCATTGTGTATTGAGGAGCAGACTTTAAAGTGACTGTACCACCAGGCCCAGGCTGAAGCACTGGAGGCGGCCGACCCACCCTTAGTGGGAGAAAACCCTAGCCCCTCTATGATAGGGTTCCATTGATTCTAATGGAGTCACATCATGGAGGGGCTGGAGTTTCTTCCCACTAAGGGTGGGTCGGCCGGCCTCCAGTGCTTCTGCCTGATAGTACAGTTACTTTAATTCAAGCAGAATTTGAAGTGTCACTGTCGTTTAAATTTTTTTTGCAGAAATTAATAGTACATCAATATTAGCCGACAAATGAATTGTATCATGAAAAGCGGTTTGAAGCTCTCCCCCCTGGCTTCATTGTTCTCTTATGGAGAGGGGAGGGGTGGAGGGAGATGAGGCACCAAAACAGGACAACAAAGAGTTAAAGGGGTACTCCCGCGAGGAGGCTTTTTTTTCTATCTCGCCTCCATCACTGACTGGCTTAGCGGACTTGAAACGTCACGTCTCAAGCCCGCGTCAAAGACCAGGAAGCGGCTGGGCAGCGGGGACCGGAGCGCCGTGACCCGCCGCTGGAACCGGGGAGGTGAGCGGACGTCGTGACAGGCCGGGGTGACAGGCTCCCGACCCCCCGTTAGAGCCCCCTATACTTACCTAATCCCGCCTGGTCCCGCTTCTGGAGGTGGTCGGGTGATGAAGATCTCAGCCGCTGCAGCCCGGTGCGCGCGCTGAGAGATGAGTCCAACGCTCATAGAGAATGACGGAGCGCTGGACTCTCCTGTCATTCTCTATGGGTGTTGGACTCATCTCTCAGCGCGCGCGCCAGGCTGCAGCGGCTGAGATCTTCATCACCCGACCACCTCCAGAAGCGGGACCCGGCGGGATTAGGTAAGTATAGGGGGCTCTAACGGGGGGTCGGGAGCCTGTCACCCCGGCACGGGGGGGTGACAGGTTCTCTTGAATTACAAAGTTTCTTACAATTGCATGTACTATTGATTTCTGCAAAAAAAAAAATTGACAGTGACACTTTAAGCCCCCACTGACTATAGGATTCCTCTAGCAGAATCTGACCAAAGTCAATTCTGCTCGTAAATTCTTCAGTGTGAACAACAGAGCGGAAATGCCATTGAGCACAATGGGACCTTGCTTTATTTCTATTTTACGGGAGGAATCCATCGGGTTCTCTTGTGGTGGTCACCATTTTGATGAGAAGAATAGTCCAGCATGCTGTGACTTTTCTTTCTCACATCAGATGGAACTACCAGATGGAGACCGTAGTGTGGACAAAGCCTTAGGGGGCATTCACACAGTGTTTCTATGTTCGAGTAAATGTGGCGGAATCCCGCCTGCTATGTGCCATAGCTTGTCTATGAGAGGGCTCACGTACCTCCCCTCCAGCTGCTCTCCGCGCAAATAATCGACATGTCCGCCACATTTACTCAGTGTGAATATACCCTTACTTCAGAACCATGTAGTATCAGATAAGTATTGGGGCACGCTGCCATAAAGCTTTCACTTTTCTTTCAAGTCTTTTCAGCTAATATTTTAAATCGTCTCTTGGGCAGATGAGTAAACGTGACGAACGTTCTGGTTCTGACTATACCTAGCTTGGTGAAAACTAGATATGAGCGCAACCCGAGCATGCTCCAGTCCGTCCCAACCCAGAAGTGTTAGATGAAGTGTCGGATCCTCGGGGTAGTCGGGGACCACAGGAGCCAGAATGACGGCGCTTCACGGCTTCAGGTTTAATGAAGTATAACGATGAATTTTAATGGTCTCATAAACAACGCGTTTCGAGGCATGAATTGCCCCTTTGTCAAGTAGGAGAGACATGTCTCTCCTACTTGACAAAGGGGCAATTTATGCCTCGAAACGCGTTGTTTATGAGACCATTAAAATTCATTGTTATACTTCATTAAACCTGAAGCCGTGAAGCGCCGTCATTCTGGCTCCTGTGGTCCCCGACTACCCCGAGGATCCGACACTTCATCTACCATTCTCCATTCCCTGATCTCCTGGCTTGGGATCTCGGCATCTACCCTTGGAGCCTGGCTGCTACGGCTACCACCTCTCTCTTCACTTTCTTAGCACAACACCATCAGGTGAGCAGTTTTATTATCAGCTTGTTCGACCTACAATCTGTTGTTTACGTTATCACCCTATGGCGCCCTTTCCACTTTTTTACCCCAACCCAGAAGTGTTGACATTGAATTACTGCTGGCTATGGCCTATATCCATGTTTTCCCGGCCGCCCTAGGGCTGCATCCAACTTTTTTAGCCACCGGTATTCAAAAGACGAGATTTCTGGGTTCAGACGGGTTAGAGCATGCTCGAGTTGTGCTCATCTCTAGTGAAAAGCAATGCTGCAGAGTAAATCATAGTGCGTTGTATTCGAGTGAGCCTGTGCCTCTTTTCTGTCTTTGTGGTTCGGCAGCATAAAGCAGAGGACAAGTTCCTTTTAAGGCTATGTTCACATTCCGTCAAAATGACGGCCGGCATTTAATGACAAATAACGGCCATTATTATAGAATAACATTTTGACAATGTGTGAACATAGCCTAAAACTGAATCTTTAATAGAAGGTACAGTACAAAGTCCATAAATCCACTACAAAGGAAGGTGCAGGAAACAGCTTGGTTTCCCTACTCAGTGATACAGCTAAAGAGCTGAAATGTTGCAGTTGCTTTCTAAGGGTATATGCACATGGAGTAATTCTCGCCAAAAACTCTGTACAGAATCCTTCTCTCACTCCCCCGCACTACAACTTGAACTCCTGGCCGTCACATAGGCTCCATTATATGCTCAGGCGGATTCCGTCATGTCAATTCTTTGGGCGAACAGCCTGACGACAGAATGGAGTCTATAAAGAGGGAGGCTGGAACGCGCAGGGACGAACGTAGGATTTTGCAGGGACTTTTTGGTTATACTTAGGCTGCATTCCCACGTTCCGTGATCCTGACGGATCACGGACGTGGAATGCATCTACCGGAGCCCCCCCCCCCGCGCCCGGACAGCATCTGTAATTAGATGCTGGGAGCGGGGGTGACTGTTTTCATAAGCGCCGCGCTGTAGTAACAGCACCGCGCGGCTGATTCATTACAGCGCGGCGCTTATGAATACAGTCTCCCCCGCTCCCAGCATCTAATTACAGATGCTGTCCGGGCGCGAGGGGACTCCGGTACATGCATTCCACGTCCGTGATCCATTAGGATCACAGAACGTGGGAATGCAGCCTTACTCCGTATGCATATACCCTAATAGTTACTTCTGCAGTACTTGGACTTCCTTGGGTTCTGTGAAACCTGATGTCGGTCCCTATAAGATCCTATGTTGATCTGTGTTGTCTTGGCATTGTGGCTATAGCATAAACACATGGTCCTCCAGATGGCAAATCTAGAGTGAAGTGTGATCTTCTGACATCACAAGTCCAGGAAGGTGAGTAACAATCCTTTTCGGGCTGTAATGGCGATTATATCGGTTGCCACATATAGCTGCGAAAGACTTCCAGTTTACCTTTCAAGTTAGAGACGTAAAATCTGTATGTAATGGTGTGTTTAGACAGAGAGATTTATCTGACAGATCTTTGAAGCCAAAGCCAGGAACAGACTAAACAGAGAACAGGTCATAAAGGAAAGACTGAGATTTCTCCTCTTTTCAAATACATTCCTGGCTTTTCCACCCCATCCACTCATTGGTTTCACCCCCATACTATCTCCTCTTGATGTTGTTAGAGAATGAACTGACAGTGGACACAAAGGTTGATTTTTCCTCATAATGTGAAAACAGTGCTGTCAAATTGCCAGGAGCTAAATAAATGAACATGGCCCATTTGGGTGTGCTTTGGCTTGGTTTTCTCCCACTGTAATTATTGGGAATTTAAAATGCAGTCCAATCGGGAGACAGAATATTATAGAACAGGAGGAGCTAAGTAGAGCTAGGAAAGTTCCAGAATTACTTATTTCTTGTCCACCTGTTCCTGCTTATTCTGGGCTAAGGGTCCATTTTCACAGATTATTTGACAGATAATCTGCCAGAGATTTGAAGCCAAAGACAGAAACAGACTATAAACAGAGATCAGGTTATAAAGGAAAGCCTGAGATTTCTCCTCTTTTCAAATCCATTCCTGGCCTTGGCTTCAAATATTTGTCAGATAATCTGTCAGATAATCTTTCTGTGTAAATGGACCCTAAAATGTCAAGTCCTCAGTGCTAAATAGTGATTTACAGCTATAGGTATAAATGTGCATGTAGAGAGCTGCTGGAACCAGGGAGGTGAGTGGACGTCGTTGCCCTCAGCCAATAATAATTTTTTGTGAACTGCTGCTTTAAAGGAGAAGTCGGGGGGGGGAGAGCATAGAATAAGTAACATGCTATTACCTGCCCCGCTCCAGCACTGGTGCCCGCATACCGTCACTCTGGTCCCTGGCCGCTTCCTGGCTTGAGCGGGGACCCGGGTCGCTGTTGCGGATGAGCTGGGAAAATCTAGCAGAATACCGGGGAGCATTATTTTACTTTACACAGCCGTCGGCCGTGCATCGCTATAATGCCTTACCGATCATTTTTAAACAAAGGAAAAGACAATGATCAGCTGATGATAATTACTTCAGCTGATTGCTATGTTTATCACACAAAGCGATAATCTGCTGAATCGGCCTAATTCTGTAAATTATCGCTCAATGTAATAGGGCCCTTAGACTCTTAGCCATTAGATTACGTTACAGTGCCAATATAATCTGTACAATTCTGTAGTTCTGCAGACACCTATTTAATATGGAGTGTATTTGTGCTCCCCTTGTCTCTCTTTTCTGATGTTAGCTTCCTCTGTCATATACTACGTCATACATGGAAGCAGACTTTCTTGCTAATAGACCTGGAGCTGCTTGCGGCATGGCTGACCTTTCCTCTCCATTCATTGCTGTGGTTCTCAGGCTCGGGGCAGAGTAGACGCGGTCCGTTGCTGTATTGATGACGTCAGGTGTCATATATAGAAAGCGAGTGCTCAGCTTGTTGGCCTGACTCTCCCAGCCGCTCTGCTATTCTTAGCTTGCTGGGGTCCTGCCTGTGTAGCGCATGGTGTGGATTTAAAGTGAGACTTGTGTAAGTGTGGAAGAAATGCTCCTGTATCTAATCTTCACACTTTTCTTTGTCCTCTCTTAAAGCAATGCGATAATGGCTCCAAAAAAGGTACCTGCTTATTATTTCCATTTCCTGGTAATAACTGATAGCCATAGAGAGTGATTAGTGTTTCCCCCTTCTCTAACACATTAGATGCCCCCCAAGAAAGCAGACGATGGACCAAAGCAGCACCCGATTATCGGAAGGTTTGGGACCTCATTGAAGATTGGAATAGTGGGACTTCCAAATGTAGGGTATGTAAATTGTTGCATCCATATTTTATTTCAATTAGAAACTTGAAGGGCCAACATTGGGTATGCTGGGTTCATGTTAACACTTCATGGTTATATTACAGCTGTCTCCATGTAACATGCACCTGTTTGATGACAGGTGCACCGTAAAAGCTTCACCAAATGGCAGCTGTAGTGCCTGTTGAAACCCTTATGTGCAGATCATTTGTATGTTTGCTGTCGGATGTTGTTGCATAAGGATACCGCACTCAGGCCATAACCAACATTTCATATTGTCGTCTTCCACTGTGCTGTGTGTCATACCATATCATTTCTATCTAACCGAAAGATGACATAAAATATCAAAGGGGTTTTCCATTCCCTGCGTATAAAGTAGTATGCTGCTGGAATATTGAGGGTGTAGTAAAAAAAATACTTAGCCCCAGTCCCCCACAGCTACATCTAGTCCCCCCTGATATTCTCTCCTCTTTTTGTTTCTGACAAGTGTTCAGGAGCAAATTTAGGTTCAGATTTTCCACCTCAGCCAACAGCCAGTCACTGGCCTACCTAGGTGGGACACCAATAAGATCAGTGATTAGCTCAGGCCACTGGTCCTACTCGTGAACACTTGTCTCAGAAGCAGAAAGAAGAGAGAAAGTCAGGGGGACTGGAGCCAGATCTAAAAAAAAGTATGTTTTTTTTTTTTTTTTGTCTGTGGTTTCCCTACCAGCATCTGGACAGTACATGTTAAAGAAGTACTCCGGGCAGTAGGCCATTTTTCAGTATCGCCGGCGAAGGGGTGGATGAAAACAATTATGTCCACTTACCTTCCCAGCTCCAGCCCTGGGGCCTGCATCCTGCTGCTCCGTTTCCCCGGTCTGGCCGCTTCCTGGGCTGAAACGTGACATCTCAGGCCCACACAGCCGCAGCAGAGCAGAGCAGCAGAGACGAGACCTTGCTACAGCCGCTGAGTGGGCCTGCCAACATTGCATCTCAAGTCCCGTCTAAGACGAGAAAGCGGACCGAGACTGGGGGACCAGAGCAGCTGGATGCAAGCCCCAGCGCTGGAGCTGGAGAGGTAAGTGAACGTCGTTGTTTTCATCCACCCCCTCCCCGGTCATTAAAAAAAAGGGCCTCCTGGAGTACCCCTTTAGAGCTGTCATAACAGTGTTGCTGGCCTGAACTGACAATTGAGGTGCAATGTCTAACCATCCCAAACCAGGAACAGAGAGTGGGACCATTGCTGTACGGAACAAGAGAACAAGCCAGGTGGTAAAAGCCGCTAGTTATCTGCTACCTGTCCTCCCTGTGGTAGTGACAAAATTTTATATATACAGCCATGTGTGATGGGGGGTGTTTATCTGTGACCTCCTTCCAAAAGGCAGTTATTCATGGACAGGTTCAAAACCTTTACCAAAATCTTCTGTAGCAATGAGACGCACAGGACGAGTTGATATACTTAAACAGACTGGAATTAATGGTATGATCTAGGTATAAAGACAGCAAATGTAGGAGCAAAGAATTATACCAAAGGGCAGTGGATTGGGTTCTGTAGGTACATCTAAATAGCAAAGAATTTTCTTGGCAGTAAGCCATACCCACCAAGCAGTTCTAGGCAGGGGGAATAATTCATTACAGACCACAGGGAGACTGGACATAACCTTTCAAGTAGATGTAATTCAGGATAGGGACGGGTAACAATTTTGAGCCATGGGCCCGAGATAATTTAATCGGCCACCTTATTAAAATTTAAAAATGGGAGAATTTTTTTCCAAAAAACATTCCCCCTCAGTAACCTTTTTCACTGTTTATAAGACAGACTAAAAGCTCCCTGAGGGAATAAGGTAAATGCCACCTGTATAAGGGTGTGTTTACACAGACAGATATAGCTGACAGCTTATTCAAGCCAAAGCCAGGAACAGACTATAAACAGAGAACAGGTCATAAAGGAAAGACTGAGATTTCCCTTCTTTTCAAATACATAAATCTTTCTGTGTAAAGACACCGAGGGGGGATTTATGTAGACTGGCGTACAAGTACGCTGGTCTTATATTAGGCACCGACCCCTTTTCCCCGGCAGGATACACTAAGAGGCGCAACCAGGCGTAAATCATGATAAATGAGGTGCAGGAGGAGGCCACGCCTCCGCAAGCTCCGCCAGCCCGCCCATCGGGCGAGCAGGGCATATGGGAGGCGTACACCAAGGAGAAGGAGCGAATCGGCACCTTTTCCGGTATGCGCGGGCGTCAATTCTTTCAGCGGAATGCGTAATCAAGAAAGTGGTATGTGTGAGTTCAACTGCTAATAGTTAGTCGAGGTTAACCTATGAAGTGTCTGTACCCTACAGACCTAGATATAAATAAGAAATAAGAAAAAGTATAGGTCCTCAAGACATAACATATAATATTGTGATATGGTGATAAAAATGATTGGTAAACAATGAATACACTGAAAATATAAACACTTTACTAAATAATGTAGAAAATAGTAGATTAAAAATTATGAACTAAAAATAATAATGAGCTAAAAATTGTAATCTCATCTCATTAATACTAAATTGACAGACATGTAGATAATACATAAAGACATGACATGTAACTCAATGATAAAACTAGATCGTTAGATCCCAATTAAACAAGAGGATTGCCAAGTGTTAGCAGTAAGTGTTGACCAAATTACGCTAATAAAGGATGATAAACAAATAATAGGCAAATAAAGTGATAAACAGTAATCAATAAACTGGCAATAGGCAAAATCTGATTAGATCATGAATAAAAAGTTCTAGATAAAAGTTCATCCGTGGCAAGGATGTATTGATTGATTGATAATCAAATATCCATGTTAGTCAATGAATGGCGTATTGTTAGACTACATGCAGTAGCTCGTGATAATTGGCAATCAAATAACAAAGTTCATCACTAAGTGGTATGTTGGCAGACTAAGTCCGCTGTAGCAGCCTGAGTGTGTTATAGCGACGTCCGATGGTTTAGACGTAACTACAGTGTAGCTACTCAATCGGCAAAGTTCAACCGTGATCAGTGTTTATAGAAGTATATATAATAATGGATATCAATAACTCATACACGCTGTGGCTGACTAGGAGAATAGCCGACAATGTGTACGTCTATTTGCAGCAGATTGGGCTGATTTAGTACGTTGTCACGCTTTTGCAGTTGGCGTGCATGTAGGGGGTATAAGTTGGAATGGTGTATAATACACCTCTCACCCGTCTTGCAAGTTGGGGATATTCCAGGCAGTGGTCCCTTGTATGGTATCCTGCTCCTGACGCTGGGGGCGTATGCCGCACTCTGCCTTGATTTAAGTACAGATCGGAGCTCCGGTCATGCGCAGTGGTGAGTGTTGCCCGCGGGACCTCGTGGCTGAGTTGGCGCCAAGTTTGAATTGGAATGGCTAGCAATGTAGTTAGCCAATTTGAGGTTTTAGCATGCTGGATATAGATGGGTGAAAATATTAATGCAAGCTGGACGCGTTTCGATACTTTCTTAGTATCTTTCTCAACAGCAAAAGTGATAGTGATGTGGTCTCAGTCCCAGTGGGTATATATCTTGGGTGGACTGCTGGTGATTGGTTGAGTGTAATTGCACAATAATAATTATCACAGTCAGGTGTTGATTACCTTGCCCAGTGATCGGAAGGCCAGGCGTTTGTGAATAGTTGAGTTTTGTCTTGATTGTATCATAAATATTGTGTACAAGTTGATAGAACAATGAGGTCATAATTAAATGTCCAATGGATATAATAAACATGATTTGCATATTGTAAAATCAGATACACATAATAATAAGAATAATAACAGTAATACATGTTATAAGATAGAAAACTGAGAGAGTAACAACAACGATACACATGTTGTAATGATAAAGTCTGTATCGGTACTTAAATGCATGTCGTATGCACGGTCATATCAGGAAAAGGGTATGAGATACATATATAGAATTGCATCCGCACTACCATGTACAAAAAGCTCGGTATGATGTGATGTAGATCTTATAAAAATGTGAAGTAACGGTGTTGTAAGTTGATCTATAGGAGAGGACCCCTGGGGATCAAACTCAAGGACCGTCACCGCGCTGATTGACAGCCTGGCAGGTGACGGGCCGTGAGAAGGAGCCCCAGAGGTCGACAGACCACAGGGAGACTGGACATAACCTTTCAAGTAGATGTAATTCAGGATAGGGACGGGTAGCAATTTTGAGCCATGGGCCCGAGATAATTTAATCGGCCACCTTATTAAAATTTAAAAATGGGAGAATTTTTTTCCAAAAAACATTCCCCCTCAGTAACCTTTTTCACTGTTTATAAGACAGACTAAAAGCTCCCTGAGGGAATAAGGTAAATGCCACCTGTATAAGGGTGTGTTTACACAGACAGATATAGCTGACAGCTTATTCAAGCCAAAGCCAGGAACAGACTATAAACAGAGAACAGGTCATAAAGGAAAGACTGAGATTTCCCTTCTTTTCAAATACATAAATCTGTCTGTGTAAAGACACCGAGGGGGGATTTATGTAGACTGGCGTACAAGTACGCTGGTCTTATATTAGGCACCGACCCCTTTTCCCCGGCAGGATACACTAAGAGGCGCAACCAGGCGTAAATCATGATAAATGAGGTGCAGGAGGAGGCCACGCCTCCGCAAGCTCCGCCAGCCCGCCCATCGGGCGAGCAGGGCATATGGGAGGCGTACACCAGGGAGAAGGAGCGAATCGGCACCTTTTCCGGTATGCGCGGGCGTCAATTCTTTCAGCGGAATGCGTAATCAGCCGGCCCATAGAATGGCGTCTATGGAACCGACGGAAAGGAGCGCGGCCGTGCGGGCGACGGAATTCTGTGGAGTTTATCCGCGAGAATTCCCTAGTGTGAACCCACCCTATAGGGTTTTCTGGGCAGTTTAGTTGGTAATAGATAAATTAATTATAGGATCGATTTAAGTGCATTGTTGCATTGACTGTATAATTAATTATAAACACCAGTCACGTTTATATGGATACCCTTGGAAAAGGACCTTGTGGATAGGTCTGAAATTGTTACTTGCTCTGCCTGTGGATTAAATATTTTTTTTTTTTTTGCTGAATTTGGAGTGTTGCAGTCGTTTTTCTAGAAGTTTTACAGTGATCTATTGCTGGTAAGGAGAATGCGTCTACAATGAACACAAGGCTTTTAGCTCACATTTTGACTTACCACTTCGTGATGACCTCTTTCAAGTGGTTCTCTACCACACACGGTTTCTCTGCTTTTAATGTCGATTTACACTGTGAATTATTGTTAAAAGCAGCGTTAAGCTTCAACTTTGTATGATTACTCTTCATACATTTGCTATATTAATATTCTGGGCCTATTGCCAGGGAGAATTTCCATCACATTGTACTTACATAATTGGAGGTAATATCGATGTAGGTCCAAGGCCTGTTTAATATAAGTAGGTCTGATTTAGATGACTATTAAACCCTACGTACCTACAGGTGGGTCGGTGCAGTGGTGGTAATTTGGTTGCAGTTTATTCTTATGTCTCCTGATTATTTTAGCTGCATTCACAGCAGCTGTTCTCCTGTTGACATATGAGCAACTCCCATTGAGGACATATTTAGAGTACACTGTAGGATGGGCTCACATCCGTGTTTCAGCTTTATATCTGATTTCCGTTTGTCTGATGTGTTCAGATGTTAGGAAAAGGCCAATGAACCTCTTCCATTGATATCAGTGGCTTCTGATTTTATCTTGGATCAGCTCAGTTTGTGTCCGTTCAGTTGACTTTCTGTTCCACTTGACTTCCACTTGCCGGATCCGCAGCGAGTCCCCTTGCTGCGTATTTGCAGCGAGACTCGCTGCGGATCCGGCCCCTATTCTTTCAATGGAAGACAAAATCGATTTTGTGTGCAGCCCGCCCCATTAACCCCCTGGCCGCCAGACATTATACATTACCGGGTCCCCGTTCCTGCTTGCTTCGGGGCTCCCTGATTGACCGGGTGGGACGTGCCGGAAACCGCCGAAGCAAGCAGGAGCCGGGATCAGGTAATGTATACTGTATCCCGCCCGCCCCCCTGCAGCCCCGATCGCACGCACCATTGCCACCAGCCCCCGGCCGCACGATCGCCCCCGGCCGCACGATCGCCCCTAGCCCCGCAGCCCCGGCCGCACGTTGCCCGCAGCCCCCGGCCGCACGATCGCCCGCAGCCCCCGATCGTGCGGCCAGGGGCGATCGTGTGGCCGGGGGCTGGTGGCAATGGTGCGGGCGATCAGGGGTTGCAGGGGGGCGGGCAGGATACGGTATACATTACCTGATCCCGGCTCCCAATTGGCCGGGCCGGGAGCCGCCGAAGCAAGCAAGCAGGGGACCAGGTAATGTATAATGTCTGGCGGCCGGGGGGTTAATGGGGCGAGCTGCAGACAAAATCGCAGCAGGGATGTACATCCCTGCTGCGATTTTGTCTTCCATTGAAAGAATAGGGGCCGGATCCGCAGCGAGTCTCGCTGCAAATATGCAGCAAGGGGACTCGCTGCGGATCCGGCAAGTGGGTTTGTACCCTTAAAAGGCTTTGTTGTGATTTTTTTTTAAAGAAATCAACAGGGCTTGTGATCTTAAGCAGTTTTGCAATATATTGTATTTTTTTTAAATTTTTTATGCTTAAAGGGGTTGGCCACTTTATTAGTAAAATAGGTCAGTATACAGTATTAGTAACTGTACTCAATGTATATACTGGCAGCAGCTTCTTGTGTACCTCATAGAGCTTACATCAGGCTCCCCTCCTCCAGGTTGTGCTGCCCTGCTCTGTTTTGTGTCTGTCCATAAAATGGCCGACATGGAGGAGCATGTGACCATGCCCAGCCCCCTTTGTCCTCCATAGACATATACAGGCTCAGTGGTGGACACTGGGGGGTGGGGCACGGTCACATGCTCCTCCATGTAGGCCATTTTATGGATATAAACAAAACGGAGCAGCGCAGCCCAGCCTGGAGGAGGGGAGTCTGATTTTAGCTGTATGAGGTACACAGGGAGCTGCTGTCAGTATATACAGTGCTCGCATTATATGGTCAGCTCTCCTGTCACACTTAACCCCTTAACGACATCGGGCGTAAACTTACGCCCTCGCGCCCTGGTACTTGGCGCATCAGGGCGTAAATTTACGCCCGATGTTTCCCCGATCGCTGCGTGTTCACACACAGCGGTCGGGGAAGATGGCCTGCTATAAATCATAGCAGGCCATCATAGCTTCACGGCACGGGGGGTGGTTAACACCCCCCGTGCTTACGATCGCCGCTATAGGCTGATCAATTCAGATCAGCCAATAGCGGCGATCGGAACCTTTCCGGGTCATCGGCGACCCGATGACCCGGAAAAAAATGGCGGTCGGTGCTGTCCGAGGACGGCACCGACCGCCATTACTGTAAAAAGTAATGGTGATCGCCGTGCCACCGGCCCGATCGCCGTGAACGGCCAGCCGGCCGTTCACGGCGATCGGGCCGGTGGCACGGCGATCAGAGTCCCACAATATAGTAAATACCTGCCCTGGACCCCTCAGCTAGGTAGCCGAGGGGTCCAGAGCAGGTATTTGTACATTACTCACCTGTCCCGGGCTCCTGATCGGCGTCTTCCGCTGCTAATGCGCTGCTAATCAGCAACTCCTCCTTTTTGGCGTAGGGTGTTTTTTTTCTATATTCTACTGCCACGGTCTGCTTATAAGTGCCACGCATAAGTGCGGCATTTATCAGCAACTCCTTTGTTGGCGTAGGTTTTTTTTTATACTTACTGTAAAAAAACACGTAAAAAACACTACATTACACCACACTACATTGAATAAAGTTTGACACTACACCACTACATACCCTATATACCAATCCCCGTATAAAGATGGCCCCCGGCGTGTTTTCGGCGTCAGAGGGATACGTTATTATTACCTCCGACACCGAAACAGCCAGTGAGGATGAATGGGGGGATCCTTCTTTCCTCCATTCATCCTCATCATCCTCATCATCATCCAATGACGTATCTGGGGGTAGCGTAGCGTACGCTGCCCCCCAGACACGTCTTTTCCGCCAGTACCGTCCCAATAAGAGATGACGGTATGGTGTGAAATTCTACAAACTCTGTGACAGTACCTCAGGGTACACTTACAGATTTCGGGTACGTGCACACTGCGGAATGGCGAAGGATAACCCTTCGTGCATTCCGCAGCTGGCACCCGCCGGCGGACTGATGCGGGCGCGTGTCTCCGCCCGTGTCATAGACTCCATTCTATGCACGGGCGGATTCCATCGTCCATCCAAAGAATGAACACGTTGGACGGAGAGCGGAATCCGCCCGTGCATAGAATGGAGTCTATGACACGTGTGGAGACGCGCGCCTGCATCACTCCGCCGGTGGGTGCCAGCTGTGGAATGCACGAAGGGTTATCTGTCGCGATTCCGCAGTGTGCATGTACCCTTAGAGTGTATGTAGGAAGGGACACCCGAATGCAGCCCCCAGATGCCCCCCATCCTCGGAGTTAGTGGGGAGATCGTTGGGGAACTCATCTTCCCTCTGCTGGATAAAGGTCACCACCTGTACGGGGATAACTTTTATACCAGCACCCCCTCTTCTGGTCCCTCGCTGCCTGAGCTACTGTAGCTTGCGGCACGATCCGAACATATCAGAAGTAGTAATAAAGCCCTAATATTTAGCAGCCATGGAGCGGCCCCAGCGCTTCTGGATATGAAGGACCCCGTATCGCACCAGGACAACATTTTCCAGGTGACGTCCCCCACACTGGAGAAAGGGAGACCCCAGAAGAAGTGCAGAGTGTGGCGTAACAGGGGGATCAGGAAGGACGCCATTTTCCCGTGTGACACCTGTCCTGATCACCCCGGCCTCTGCATACTGGATCGCTCCAAGGCGCACTACACGTCACTGGGGTTCTACATTATCTAAATTCTGTCCCTTATTCCTATTTCAGGGGTCACTTTGATCCAGGGATTATTCTGATCGCCATTATGGAGTCGGGAAGGAATTTTTCCCCTGTGATGAGGCTACTGTCGTCTGCCTTACGAGGGTTTTTTTTTGCCTTCCTCTGGATCAACACAGGTTGAATTTGATGGACACCTGTCATTTTCAACCTTATAAACTAATAATTGGCCTA
Organism: Dendropsophus ebraccatus; assembly: GCF_027789765.1. Taxonomy (NCBI): domain Eukaryota; kingdom Metazoa; phylum Chordata; class Amphibia; order Anura; family Hylidae; genus Dendropsophus; species Dendropsophus ebraccatus. The sequence continues at coordinate 34,943,963 of NC_091462.1, read as the reverse complement.
ATACCCCCAAATAAATTAAAATTGTCCCTTTTCCCCAGCTAAGTAGGTATGGCCGCCATTCCCATTAGAGGATGCCATGATGCAATTACAAAGCCTCTGTGCGGCCAGGACAGTAGAAACCCCCCACAAGTGACCCCATTCTGGAAACTACACCCCATAAGGAATCTAAGAAGGGGGGCAGCGGGGATATGGCCCCCTGGTGACGGCCACATTTGGGACGTGAAAATGAAAAAAATTGTATTTTTTATTTTCTCGGCACAGGTTCTACGTAAGTGCCCGTCACCAGTGGGGTCCATATGCTCACTGCACCCCTTGTTAGATTCCTTATGGGGTGTAGTTTCCAGAATGGGGTCACTTGTCGGGGGTTTCTACTGTCCTGGCAGCACAGGAGCTTTGTAATTGCGACATGGCCTCCATCCTCCATTCCAGCCTCTAAATGGCGCTCTGTCCCTTTGGTGACTTGCCCTGTGCCCATATGGCACATTATGCCCACATGTGGGGTATTTTCGTACTCAGGGGACACTACCCTACACGTTTTGTGTTCATTTTCTTTTTTAACCCCTTGTGGAAATGGAAAAAAATCAAGGCTAGACCAACATTTAGTGTAATTTTTGTAAAATTTTTACTCTAAATCATTAATCTTGTCATGTTTTTTCATTTTCACAAGGGGTTAAAAGATAAAAAAAACATTTAATGTGTAGAGCAATTTCCCCTGAGTACGGAAATACCCCACATGTGGACATAAAGCGCCATGCGGGTGCAGGGAAAGCCTCCGAAGGGAAGAAGCGCCATTTGGTTTTTGAAGGCTGGATTTGGATGGAATGGATTTCGAGGGGCCATGTTGCATTCAAAAGGCCCCTGTGTTGCCAAGACAGTTGAAACCCCCCACAAGTGACCCCATTATGGAAACTGCACCCCTCAAGGAATGTAACAAGGGGTGTAGTGAGCATATGGACCCCACTGGTGACGGACACAAATGTGGAACAATGTGGCGTGAAAATGAAATATTACATTTTTTACACTATAATGTTGGTTTAGCCTTGAATATATCATTTTCACAAGGGGTTAAAAGAGGAGAAAAAAAACAAAATGTGTAGAGCAATTTCCCCCGAGTCCGTAAATACCCCACATGTGGACATAAAGCGCCATGTGGGCGCAGGGCAAGCCTCCGAAGGGAAGGAGCGCCATTTCGTTTTTGAAGGCTGGATTTGGATGGAATGGATTTTGAGGGGCCATGTTGCATTCAAAAGGCCTCTGTGTTGCCAAGACAGTTGAAACCCCCCACAAGTGACCCCATTATGGAAACTACACCCCTCAGGGAATGTAACAAGGGGTGTAGTGAGCATATGGACCCCACTGGTGACGGGCACAAATGTGGAACAATGTGGCGTGAAAATGAAATATTACATTTTTTTACACTATAATGTTGGTTTAGCCTTGAATTTATCATTTTCACAAGGGGTTAAAAGAGAAAAAAACACACCATATGTGTAGAGCAATTTCCCCCGAGTCCGTAAATACCCCACATGTGGACATAAAGCGCCATGTGGGCGCAGGGCAAGCCTCCGAAGGGAAGGAGCGCCATTTGGATTTTGGAGGTTGGATTTGGCTAGAATGGATGATGAACGCCATGTCGCATTTACAGAGCCCTCGTGCTGCCAAAACACTGGAAACCCCCCACAAGTGACCCCATTCTGGAAACTGCACCCCTCAAGGAATCTAACAAGGGGTGCAGTGAGGATATGGACCCCTTGATGACGGGCACATTTGTGCCATGAAAGTGAAAAAATGAAATTTTTCCCTTTCACGTCACATTGTTCCACATTTGTGCCCGTCACCAGTGGGGTCCATATGCTCACTGCACCCCTTGTTAGATTCCTTGAGGGGTGTAGTTTCCAGAATGGAATCACTTGTGGGGGGTTTCCAGTGTCTTGGCAGCACGAGGGCTCTGTAAATGCGACATGGCCCTTGAAATCCTTTTCAGTGAAATTCAGCTTCCAAAAGCCAATTGGCGCTCCTTCCCTTTGGAGGCTCGTCCTGCGCCCCCTTGGCACTCTATCGCCACATGTGGGGTATTTCTGTACTCGGGAGAAACTGCGCTACACATTTTTTGTCTTTTTTTGCCTCTTATCCCTTTAAGAAAATGAAAAATTGAAGGCTAGAACAACGTTTTAGTGTAAAAAATAAATTTTTCTTTTTTCACGCCATATTGTTCGGAAAATCTGTGAAGCACCTGTGGGGTCCAGATGCTCACCGCACCCCTTGTTACATTCCTTGAGGGGTGTAGTTTTCTAAATGGTGTCCCTTTAGGGGTGTTTTTTAGGTTTTGACACCCCAGAGCCTCTGCCAACCTGAAGTGGTACAGTCAAAAATGACCAAATATAACGGAGGCGTTGAAATTCACTAGGCGCTCCCTTATATCTGAGGCTTGTGGTTGCGTCAAATAGCGCAATAGGGCCACATATGGGGTATTTCTATAAACTGCAGAAACGGGGCAATAATTATTGGGGTGCATTTCTCTGGTAATAGGTTTATAATTATGAAAAATATTGGATTACAATAAAATCTCTGCACAGAAAATTAAAATTTTCAAATTCCTTACACACTTAGCTTTTATTTCTGTGACTCCCCTAAAGGGTTAAAACACTTTCTGGATGTGCTTTTGCAGAGTTTGGGGGGTGCAGTTTCTGAAATGGGGTGCTTTGTGGGGCTTTCTAACATACAGGCCCCTCAAATACACTTTAAATCTGAACAGGTCCCTAAAAATATCTGATTTTGAAATTTTACTGAAAATTTGGAAATTTGCTGCTAATGTTTTAAGCTTCCTATCGTCTAAAAAAAAATGAAAGATAGTTTAATAAATGCCGCCAACATAAAGTAGACATGTTGCTAATGCTATTTAATATATAATTTATGTGGTATAACCACTTTCTGTATACGCAAAGAAGTTTCAAAGTTGGAAAAATGCATTTTTTCACATTTTTTCACATTATTTGGGTTTTTTTCATAAAGATTTGTTATGAGTATCGACTCCAATTTACCAGAAATGTAAAGTACAATATGTCAAGAGAAAACAATCTCAGAATCAGCCGGATAGGTAAAAGCATCCCGAAGTTATTAATGACTAAAGTGACACTGGTCATATTCATAAAATTTGTCTCTGTCATTAAGGCCATTTCAGGCTCTGTCCTTAAGGGGTTAAACCTCTGTAACCACACAGTGACATTGTTGCATAACAAAGAGCATTGTCTCCTGGTAGACATGCAGAGTTGCTAATATAATTTTAGTTTATCTGCAACCTGCATGTTGTGTGGGCGCACAAACGACTGGGACTTCCTGTGTTTGGTCTCTTTTTTTTTTTTTTTTTGAACAGAGAAAATAGTAAATATTGGTATGGAGGGAGCATGGATCAACGTTTGGCTGTATGTATAACATTGAACATAGAAAACCTAAAAGAATAAAGTAAGTATATTGCAAAACTGAAAAAAATGTATACTTAAAACAACAACAACAACAACAAAAAAACAGCGAATAGATGTTCAAAAATTTCCATTGAAGTCTATGGTGACGGATATAAATGGAAGGGTGTTCCGTTTGTGGCTGTTCACCCAAAGTTGTTGTGTAACCCCAGCTTTACCTCTACTGCTTGTTGGGAAACACATTAAAAAAATGGTGTTAAGGTGCAATATAAAGTTTTTACGCTGTGCACAGACCCATATGGCGGTGCATAAGCTACACTAGTTATCTGCATTGTGGAGGTGAGGGCACTGTGGCTGCAGTGATTGTGGACTGGAAGCCACTTTATGTATTTAGGATCTTAGTGGTTAAGTAACTTCTGGTTCACACAGCAGTCAGAAATGGCGCGGTATCGTGAAACTAAAGCCGCCTAGTAAGAGAGGAAGCAGGATGCTGTTTAGCTGCTGAATGTCAGGGCAGGTGAGGGATTTTCCCGTCCCGGATTACATCTGCTAATCATATCTCATCTATCTAGGTCTAGGTTCTGACACCTTATAAATATTAGCTGACCATATGCTCAATACAAATCACTTCTGGTACTACAGCTTTGCCTTGTCAGAGGAATTTTAAGTTTTTCTCAATATGTTTTTAAAGCTGATGAAAGAAACTGCACAGTCATTGCTGTTTGATGTACTCCTGCTTTAATATAAGACCACAACGTTCTCAGAAAGCCCTTGAAATGAATACCTCACGCCTTCTCTTTACTTTCACAGGAAATCAACTTTCTTCAACGTGTTGACTAAGAGCCAGGCGGCTGCCGAGAACTTTCCATTTTGCACCATTAATCCAAATGAGAGCAGGGTGCCCATCCCGGATGAGAGATATGATTTTCTGTGTCAATATCACAAGCCGGCAAGGTATGAGATTCACCTGTCAAACACACCAATAAGATGATTGATTACAGAAATCTTCACTTGAAATTGAGCTATGTCTCTGCCTGGGTTGTTGGACCTTTATAGTGTTACTATATTCTTTCCTTTTGCTTAAATGGGTTATCTAGAATTAGAGAAAGAACAGATACTTTCTTCCAAAAATAGCACCACCCCTGTCCCCAGGTTGTGTGTGGTATTCAGCTCCATTCATTTCAGTGCAACTGAGCTGCAAAACCCACACCCAAACTGAGAACAGGAGTGGAGTTTTCCGGAAGAAAGCAGCCATGTTTTTTTATATCTTGACAAGCCCTTTAACAGTCTATGAAACAAATGTGTAAGGGGACTGTCCCATGTTGCAGCCACGTTCGCTTGCAGTGGCCAATAGCTGCGCAGTCATGTCTGTGGAACTGTGGTATTACCGCATTACAGTGTGGGATCGTACCCTGAATGTGAACAGTCCTTGCTTGTTACTGTAAAGATAGCCATAAAAGGGCCGCCCTCATCCATATGCATAATGGATCCAGCTATGCCCCTGTCTGCTGGAAATGGCAAAGATTTGGTGTATTGTATAGAAATGGGGTCTCAGGGCTGTGAATCCCTCCGATTGTTGGGTACAGCCGGGGCATGATCCTGTGGACTTACTGCTTGACTGGGCGCTCAGTGATTATGGTCTCCTACAGGCTTCATAGACTATAATGGAGCCCATGTCCTGTAATCAGATGGACTGATCGCTGGGGAATGATGTGCGCTGTAGTTACCTGATCGGAGGGGGTCTCAGCTGCAGCCAAACTCTTGTAAAATATTATATGAAGCTTTATTTGTAAGTGGACAATCCATAGACACACACATTGCTTGTTCTGTATTCTGCTTTGAGCTGCAACAGAATAATTCTTGTAAGCAATACCTTGCCGGTGACTGATCTTTCCTTCCTGTGACTTATTTCTATAATGATTGTGTTTGTTTTACTCTAAAGCAAAGTTCCAGCATTTCTGAATGTGGTGGACATCGCTGGTCTGGTGAAAGGGGCCAGTGCGGGCCAAGGCTTGGGGAACGCTTTCCTGTCTCACATCAGTGCCTGTGATGGAATATTTCATCTTATGCGTAAGTAACATCTTATCTTAGTTTGCTTTTAATGTGGACACCAGTATAAGTAAAAGGTAACGTGAACTGAAACTAAATAAATGGGCAGACTATTTTTCATTTTAAAGGGGAACTCTGGATAGCCTTTTTTTTTTTATTAGAAAAAACTTATTGTCTCCTGACACTGTTCATGCTGTTTTCCCTGTTCTTCGGCTCCTCTGATCAGATTTGCTTCCTGCTCCGTATCCTCTCTGCTCCTCTGACTGTGCGCCACTATAAGACTACACCTCCCTGTACAGAGGCACAGATAGATAGGGACACCTGGCCGACACTACATTACTGGAGTCAATAGTATTAGCACAGAAATAGTATTTGTAAAACTCAAAGGCTAACAGCAACTACACAAATAAATGGGGAAGAAGGATGCTTTGTCTATGTAGAAATTCCAGGTAGACTTGCAGATAGCAAATGATGCCAGGTCAGGAGTGCTCAACCTGATATCACCTATAAAGGTTCACAACGTTACCCCTACTCGCACAGGGATCCAGCGGGGTAATGCTCCCTGAAAAGGACGGCCCCTGCCCCAATCTACCCCTAACAAAGGCCCTACACCAGTGCTTCATAATTCCAGTCCTCAGGCCTCACCAACAGGTCATGTTTTGAGGATTTCCTTAGTATTTCACAGGTGCTATAATTATACCCAGTCCATCAGGTGTTTATCACAGGTGTCTTTGTATGAGATCCTCAAAACATGACCTGTTGGTGTGGCCTGAGGACTGGAATTGAGAAGCACTACCCTACACTCACCTTCCCAACGTGTTTCATCAACTATGAAGCTTAGTATCTGGGTGTAGGAAAAGTATAATTGCAAATAAGGCCCATAGAAGTGCAGTGGCTGTTGGCATGTAAGGGGCATAGTAGATAGTGTATGGCTAAGTACATCTCCTTGTAGTCTTTGCGGCAGATGATCTTGATGTCGTCTTTCACTCATAATGCAACCCTGCCCGCTGACCAGCATTTCTCCAGCCGTTTCCTGGCATATCTCCGCTCCTTCTCCGCTGCCATTGTCGTGAGCGGTTAATCTGGAGTAATAGAGGTGACATTTCGCTGCCCACAAAGCGAGATGGTGGTCACATGATCTTTGTCTCCTGGGGAAGGGGAGGACCAGAAGGCGAAATGGATTGGACAGAGGGCCATTTCCAGGTTGGCAATGAACTTACAAGTAAGGCAAAATAGCACAGAGAAGCTTATAAATTACTGTATATAGACACATCTTTTCATGTACATTTCCCTTTAATCGGAGTAAGGAGTCTTTTTTTCTTTTTTTTTTACTTTATCATAAGAAACACATCTCTAATCCCCTGCATACCTATAGTTAAAGGTGTTATCATGCGAAATTATTGGCCTGTTCTTGCATGAGTGCAATGGCCCCTTTAAACAGTTGCCCTGGTCTTGATGCTGGGGGTCATATACCCTTCACAATCTTATATTGCTGGTCTATTCTTTGTGCACTTTGGTGGTACAAGCCCATGCTATGCTATTATTTGGATACCTGTGTAGTTCCTTTTGTCTTTATGTGATGTATGCACTATAAAAAGTATTTCAGAATAAAGCTTTTTTTTATTATTGTGCGTTTATATTGTGGATATGTAAAGAAATATTATTGCGTACTTAATGCTATTAAGGAATTAATGATTTTATAACTTTATTTTATATTTATGATGTGTTATCATTAGGGCAACATCTAGGGTGCCCTAACAGCAGCTCTCTGGTCCTTGTAGATCCCTGGGTCTGACTGCAGAGGGGTTAGCTAGTCTTCTATTAAATCACTGGGGAAAAATCTGCGCTTCTGTAAGTGTAAAGTGTCTTTGATCATGCCATGGTCACAGACTATGGTGATCAGAGATTTCCTTGTTGCAATGCAGTCAGGAGTCTGTCCTAAGAACAGGAGCTGTAAGAGCAGGAGCTCCCAGTGAAGCTGAGAGTCCTACATCACCTTATGTCAGGACATAAGAGTTTAAAGGGTTAAACAGGATGGGGGTTAAACAGCTGACCTGTAGGGCTTCAGTTGCTGCGCCGCCCCCCCCCCCTCAGAATGTGGCTGGGCACTAAACCCCAACTATGTTTGAATGGAGCTGTGGCCAATCCTATGCACTGCTACTGTATTCATTTAAGGTACATTTGTCCTCTGTCTTCATGATCAGTGGAGGGGCTAGAGGTCTAGAAAGGCTCTATCCTGTGACTATGGGTTAACTTTGTTTTGAGGTAACCCCTTTTAAAGCTTATCTGTCATTAGTAAAAACTTTTGACATGTCACAGAGATACGTTATAAGTGTTCAGGCCATGACCAATCAGAACGAGCCAGGAAAAGTCTGCACAGCACGTTCTCCCCCGCCTTCGTGACACGTGACCTTGACAGCCACATAATCTTGCCGTCTCTGACACGTTAAAAGGTTGTTTTTTTTTTTGTTTTTTTTTTAAATTACAGGTACTGTTTAGGGTACAAACCCACTTGACGTATTTGCTGCGTGAATCAGTCTTAAAAATAAGCAGGCAAAACGCAGGTTGGCTTTATACAATTGTTCTGCGTTAATTTTTGAAGCGTGAAGCTTGCTGTTAGCAAAGCATCAGTTGTTAACAACCTGTGTGAAAAACGCATGTAGCTTCACGCTTCAAAAATACGCAATTGCTTATTTTAACGCAGAACAATTGTATAAAGCCAACCTGCGTTTTGCCTGCTTATTTTTAAGACTGATTCACGCAGCAAATACGTCAAGTGGGTTTGTACCCTTAATGTGACTACATGCAGTCAACACTGGGGTGAGGCTATAGTCACGGGTGAAGTGATGAACAGCAGTAGACAACTGTTGCTTACCTGGATCATTTATTCACAACAAATGATCTTGTCGGGAAAAGTAAAAGGCCGTAATTGTCTATCGTAGATCCCATTTAGATGTGGTGCAACATTATCCACACGGTGCTGCATTTTTTTGCAGAGAGATCCCTATTGCAACCAAAATCACTGTGTAGCCCCAGCCTTAATAGTTATTGAGCCAGTTGGAAAATTGACAAATACTTGAAAAGTGATCACATGACCATGGACAGATTTTTTTTTTAAATACCAGTTAACAATAAAAGTTCCAAATGATGACAAGCATTGATCTTAAAGGGGTAGTTCACCAAATTTTTATTTCAAATCAATTGCTGCCATAAAGTGCCAGAGATTTGCAATTTACTTCACTATTAAAACATCTCAACTCTTCCAATCTTAGGGTTCGTTCACACGGAGTAAAATTGGCGGAATCCCGCCAGCCTCCGTGTCATAATGGGAGTCTATGGGAGACTTGCGCGCCTCCTCTCTCCGCACTGAAGAATGAACATGTCTATACTTCAGCACGGAGAGAGGAGGCGCGCAAGCCTCCCATAGACTCCCATTATGACACGGAGGCTGGCGGGATTCCGCCAATTTTACTCCGTGTGAATGGAGCCTTATCAGCTACTTTTATGTCCTGCAGGTAGTGGTGTAATCTCTCCAGTCTGACACAGTGCTCTCTGCTGACACCTCTGTCCATGTATAGAACTGTCCAGAGCAGTAGCAAGTCGCCACAGAAAACATCTCCTGCTCTCCAGACTGGAGAGAATACACCATTTCTTGCAGGACAAACAGCAGCTGATAAATATTGGAAGGCTTGAGATTTTTTAATAGAAGTAAATTACAAATCTGTATAACTTTCTGGCCCCAGTAGATTTAAGTACCCCTGTAAAGTGTATCCATCATTATAGAAAAAAAACAAACTTTTGACCTAGGGACCCTGACCAATGACTAGAATGAGCGGGTAGAGAAGCATGTGGTCTCTCATTTCTCTCCCTGTCTATATGAACTCAGTTGATTTGAAAGAAATTCTTTTTCGGGTGAACTACCCCTTTAATACAGAAACTATATTGGAAACTTTACTTTTCAAAATACGAAATAACCTTTTTTTGTTGAAACCAGAAAATCCATTTATTGCCAGGATATCAGTTTAAACATAAGGGATTGTGCTAGGTGGACAGCTCCTTTAGCAGGGTCACTGATGCCGTCTACTTTTGCCAGGCTGGATGTTCCTGTTATTAGGGGGATAAGGATTGATAACAGGCGATCAAAGGCTCTTCATCCAGCAGTTCTCTAATGCCAATGGCCAACTTACCCTGTTGTGTCTGTATGAAGCTGTGTCTAATGCCGCTACCTCTGCACGGCATCTTCCATGTAAGCTGTGTTTATCCACTTATGTGTTTTCGGTGTTCATGTTCTTAAGTGTTATGTTAATCCTTTTGTTACTCGCTACCCATCGACACGGTCTGTCCCGGCCGAGTAATTTACACCATAGAGCTGCTAAGTAAGGCTGTCCCTAATAATTACATAGCTTTTGCAGAATGGAGATCCCAGCTGGCATCCGAGCTACTGGTCCCAGCGATAGTGAACATGCTACTCTCCAGATGCACGTCTGCTCATGTTACGTGATACGCACTATTAATAGCTAGATGGATTGGCCGTCATGGCATGGCTCGGAGAGTTACGCCACTTAATGTTCACCTTTTAAAGATCAGATTATGCAAAATGTCTTTAGACATCCATGAATCTGTCATTTCCAGATAGAACAAGGTACTTAACAATCAGTTGCTAAATATATGGAGACATCCTGATTTTAGCTGTCAGAGGCCAAGTTTATCTGCTGTGTGGTGACAGGCGACAGGCCACCGAGACCTCCCATCCAATAATTCTATAAATTCCATGCTGGGCCGAGATCATCATTGGCTCCTTACAGAAGGCAGAAAGTAAGACACTTCTTGGGTAAGTTGGCTACATAGCAACCGGTTTAATCTCTTCTGTGCCATTCTCTACTTTCATATGCAGGGGGTAATTCCAGTTGTACATTTTTAGGGAGAACAGCGCAGTCACGTTCAATCATTTCCGTTATGATGAATGTCAGACTGGGGTGCCTAGGACCATCCAGTGTAATTGATTCTGGGGTGCTGCCATAAAGATCCATGGAAACATTACCTGTATCTTTTTTGGCCTCATAAACACCTAAACCTATAAAAATGGCATCTTCTTCAGTCATTGCTGTGGCACCAGCACCAACAATTTAAGTTACCTTGAATAGTGCATTTACTATATCAATATAATGGCTAAAGGGGTTATCCGGGTAACAAAAACAACATTCTAAACAATCCCCCTTCCCAATACCACCCCATGTCTAAGATACATGTATAACCTATCTTGCACCCTTTTCCTGTTTTTTTTTTCTCATTCTTATCCGCTCTTGGGCTGGGTTCACACTACGTATATTTCAGTCAGTATTGTGGTCCTTATATTGCAACCAAAACCAGGAGTGGATTAAAAACACAGAAAGGCTCTGTTCACACAATGGTGAAATTGAGTGGATGGCCGCCATATAACAGTAAATAACGGCCATTATTTCAATATAACAGCCGTTGTTGTAAAATAACAGCAAATATTTGCCATTAAATGGCGGCCATCCACTCAATTTCAACATTGTGTGAACAGATCCTTTCTGTGTTTTCAATCCACTCCTGGTTTTGGTTGCAATATGAGGACCACAATACTGACTGAAATATACATAGTGTGAACCCAGCCTTGATGTGTAAAATCCTCTACTCTAGGTCTAATCTAACTACGCTCAGCTCCCTCCCTCCCCCCCCCTTCTTTGTGGTCACAGGACATGTGATCTCCTCTCTGGGGGCTGGGTTAGCTGTCTATTGACTTGGTAACCCAACCCCCAGGAGACATTATTTGCATCATCTTCATGCACCTGTGCTGCTTCCATAGACTTACATGTGTCTTTGAGCCTAGGTTTCTGTAATATAAAAAGTTATAGTTCTTTCTCTGCTTGCTGTCAGTGAATGCAGGCATATGTACCTGTCTATGTCACAGCTTTGCAAACTGTAAGTGTTATGAATGTTGTTAGAGTCTGGATTGAACTAGAATGTTTTCATTCACAGTCAGCAAGCAGAGATCTAAACACCTACACTACACCACCCACCCCCGGTAAACAGATGCAGGACATAGCTGCACCATGTGCGCATCAGCTCTGTTACATCATCAGCTAGTATGGAATACATATTGAGGTAATGTGATGCAGTCCTGTGTTTACTGTACAATAGTAATGACAGCAGTGGGCAGGAAAGAAAGCTAAGGGGGCGAGTACATAAACAGACTAATCATGCAAATGCATGCTGGGAAATGTAGTTTCCTATCTTGGTTATCGATCGGCTTTTAGAAAAACCTGTAACTCAGGAGTGACAGCAGCTAGAAAGACAGGAGAGGGCTCAAAATACTCAGGGGGGCTCTTTGCTCTTAGGTGGATAACCACTTTAAATGAGAGCAAATAAAATATACCTAATACTGTCATACAGGCTATCTAGGGATCAGACTCTCAGTTCTAGACAAGTGCTCAGCAGGGGATGATCATGCAGCAGACTCTACAAGAGAATACAGCACATAGCTGTCCTGGGCAGAGGACCTGATGTCACTACTATGCTACCTGAACCATTAGTAGCAGGATGGTCGTCATTGGCTTCTCCCTGCCACGCCAGCCTAGATTGATAGATCTTTCCCTATACCAAAATAGGGGGACATTTAACAGCCCTATAACACGGAAAGATTATCATACAAAAAATTGTTATATAATTAGAATTTGAGCGATAATTTTTCATGTGTATGCAGGCAACGATCAAACGACTAACGAAAATTAATTTGTGTCACCAATCGCATCTTTTGAGCTGGCCATAAAATCGTTTGCAAATCTTTCCGTGTGTGTGCACATCACTAATTCATTTGTTTGCGATTATCGTTGATCAGAGAAAACAAAAATTTGCTTAATCTAATAGGACCCTGAGATGAGAAGCCGCCCCAGTGACTTGTGGTTCAGGCAGTATGAAAGTGATGATAGGTTCAAATCCAGTGACTCTCAGGTGACTTTTCCTCTTTTTATTCTCCTCGCTTTTTTCTTCATATGACAAAGGCCAAAGGACTTCTGATAACTGCAGTGTTTGCTGCCAAGACATCTTTGGCCCTTCACCTTTGCAGCTATCTCCAGCCTCGTCTATAGTGATACAGGTTGCCATCTTGCTACCAATGATACTGTACTTGCTGGTGCCTTCCATTGTTGCATCTATATGTTGTAGCTATATGGCCCCAAATACGAAAGCACGGGGCATAACTAGAACATGTTGAACAAACCTTCAGTGTGCCTAAATGAATGCAGACCTGAGATTCATTTATTGGTCATACCCCCCATTAGATTCCCAAATTATATAGACCACAGAATAAGCCAGACCAAAGAAAAAGAATATTTGTAAGCAGATGCCCCTGGTAGACCTGGGGCTGACTCCCTCAGTGAAACCTCTTAGATACCTGGGGTAGATATTAACCATCACAGTTAGGGCCCTATTACACAGTAATTGAACGAATTTGAACGATAATCGCTCTGTGTAATTGCAGGTAATGATTGAAAAATCGTTCGTATGTTGTTGATTGTTGATTTAGATCTGAACCTAAAATTATCGTTAATTGTTCGCTGTAATTCCACATTCGTTCGCTCAAGTTCCGCATTTTTTCACTAACCGCTCAGTGCACATTGTTTATTGTTTTGCTGGGATCAGAAGGAATAAATGATCGTAGTAACGATCACAATAACCATAACGACCATCGTTCTGTGTAATATGGTGAACAATCTCAGGTTAACGATAATCTCGTTTGCAATCGTTTAGCGTTTACAAATCGCTCTGTGTGATAGGACCCTAAGGCACTGGTGTGGAGCCTGTGCCCATGTCACCCTCTGGACTTACCATGGTGTCCATCTGGTACTGACACCACAGTTTTCAAAGGGTAAGAGGATAGTTAATGACGATAGTCGTTCTATTAAGGTGAGTGCTGACCATAGCCCATCCTGCCTATAAGAAAGAAGCACAATACATGGCCGATGATATTTCCTGTAAAGAGGAGACAATTTAGTTGTGCTGTAAGGCGCTCAGCTCTCCTGGATGATTTCAATGCTATCTTTATTTAGTTTGTCGGGAAGAGATTTACCGTAGTGGCAGTTATGAAATGATTGTTGCTTTCTTTATATCCTATTTTCTCCCTAGGGGCTGCCATGCAGTGCCACTTCCTTCACTATAATATTGTGTCTTACTTTATCAAAGCCTTTATATTAAGAATTGCGTGACTCTAAGCCGATGGAAGGTTTTTTTTCTTTTTGAAATCCATGTATGGAAAACAGATTTAGCTTGTGCGCCTGTCGTATGCCCCATTACTACATTTGTAAAAGCAATGGGGAAAAACAGTAAAGTGTTTCCTAAGACATCCTCTATCCATGTGCTCTATTAGGACATATGGATGTCATAGGGAGGGGTCTCTAGAGCAAGAGCGATCCTGGTAAACAGCTGCTCTGGTAGACTCAAGCTGTCCATTCCAATCTAATATACTTTGTGTACTATTTTCAGTAAGGTTGTATTTGTATTGTGTGAAACATCGAAATTTATTTTGCAAAGTACCAAAGAGATTTAAAGCCAATGTACCATTAGCTGCATTACTTTTTCTTTTTTTTTACATGAGCCAATTGGCAAAAGCGTGGTCTTTTTTTTTTTTTTTTTTGAATGCCACCCATTTCCCTCTCTCCCACTCCTGTCCATATCCCTGCTTGACAGTCAACTTCCAGCCCTTTTCCACTCCTGTTAGGGGCCTATTCCACGGAACGATAATCCGATTCGGCTGATTATTGCTTTGTGGAATAGAGACAACGATCACCCGATGATCGTGTCCTCAGCTGATCGTTTATTTAGGTTCAAACCTAAAATCATCGGGCACCGACCACGCATTTCTGCATGGAATAGTGATGTGTGGCCAGGACCGCCGCTGCAACATGTATCTGCAAGTATCGTTCAGTAACGATGTTCCTGCAGCCCTTGCTAAATGATTATCGGGCCGTGTAATAGGCCCAGTAAACGGCGCTCATTTACATTATTGATCGGGCCCCAATCGGCCCGTGGAATAGGACTTTTACTGTGTATGTGTTGTGCTCCATTTGACTCTCAGTCTGGCAGGCATAGTGACCACAGATGGGACAGCATTACAGCCTTCAGCCTTTAGGAGCTTGGGAAAGCCTTGTAGCTTTGAAGCTGTGAATAAAAACATTTTTCTACATTTTGGAAGCACAGATAGATATATAAAAAGGTACCATGTGCCACAGCTATCTAACACTGAGAGCAATTTGGAGAATGAATTGCAGCCAGTAATTGATTGCAGTGGGTCTCACTGTTGACACTCGCTCTAATCAGAAGATATAGCCCGGAAGAGATCGCGGCAGCATGATGCATTCTCCGACCGGCTGCTCATTCCGTCAATATTTTCTAATCGACTTGTGTAAAAAAAGTTAATATTTTTGTTGACTACATTTGACTAGACAACATCAAGCCTGCCAATGATGCATGGAAAGTTGATGGCCACATGACTGACAGCCATCCTTTCTAAAGGACCATGATTTTTCCTTGAAGGAAGAGAGATAAGTGGCTGTCTGAACTATCCTCATAAACTAATCAGAAGTCGCCCAGACTGTCTTGCCTAGCTGGTGATTTAGCAGGTGACTGAGCTTTTTGTAGGGTCACTCAGTAAAGTGTTGGAGGACATCTAGCTTTTATTGTTATTGTTGTGGTGAATTGTTAGAAATAAAACCTCACTGTCCATTTAAATGTGATTGGTTCCTTGTTGTTAGATTTCCTAAAATAATTTTAAAAAAACCATAGTAATAGCATTTTAAGTGGATTTATACATTCTTTGAGCCCCAGTGAGGGAGAAGAATGCTCACCCCAGGTTGCATCAGCGATCACTGGGATCTCATCATTCATACCCCACCGATCAACATTTCGGGCATGTCTCTGTGACATGCCCAAACTTTTCTGAAAGCATTGGTGGTTGAACAAATGATAATCTGGCAAACCATTGCCGAAGCACCCATTTACATTTTAGTCCATATTATCTGATTTATTGGTTTGTACTGGCCATAAATGAGTAACAACGGGCTAAGGATGGGCTAATTTTTCTGGTTATGACATTTTAGTCAAAGAAAGTTCGATCTTTTGTACAGGATAAAAAATGTGCACTTTTGGTCAGCTAAACAGTTCATTGGTGAATTTCAGCCAACTAATGTTCATTATGGGTTAATTCATCCGTCTTAATCAAGTCTAGTCTAATATGTATGGGCGCCTTTATACAAATCTCTGTATTCGAGGGGCAGCCCAGCCATTCCCACTTATGCATTTACTTTTATCACATTTCTTTTTGCCTTGAAAGTGGGAATCCTGATGTATGGGTTCAGCCACAGTCATTGCCGTATAGAGCAGTGATTTGCATAATTTCTTCTTGGTGGGATAGTTGACATTTATTAGGATACCAGTAGAGCCTAAACGTTTTCCGAATAGGAGCCTTTAAGTGATTTAGTGTCCAAATGTGTAAACCCTCACAGGCCATTCTGCATGTCACCAGAAACGTCTCAATGGAGTCACTGGGGCGTCAGCCTGAAAGTGCACAGCTCTGACTGTTCCTGTACCATTCAGGCTTGCAAATGCGAATAAAGGACAAATAAACGTAAAACTTTAAACTGATTGAAGGTTAGGACTGTAACAGAGACCGTACACAACAGATCGCTGTTTTGCCAACTACTAACCCCAGCCCTCCAATAAACAAGCATGCACAGTTTACATGAGGATACATGTTTATTTAATTAGAGAGAGGGATTCCATGACATGAATTTTTTCTAGGGCTTTAATTCTCTAGCTTGTTTTGGCTCCCAGTATGTTAAAGGTTGCTTAGGCTGTTAACTGGACAGTCACTTCTGCTTTAGGATGCCTTCACACATACCGACTCGCAGCAAAAAACTCGCTGCGAGTTTCTGCTATGAGCCGAGGTCCTGGAAGGCACCTATCACTACATACAAGCAGTGGTCTAAAAGACCGCTGGGTGTATGTAATGCAGCCGCCCCCTTAACCCCTTCGGCTCCCGCACCGCTGTCTCCATACATTACCTGGCTCTGGCTGCACAGGGTCCCGGCGTCTTGCTCTGCCGCCCAGCCAATCAGTGCGTTGCCCAGCCGCAGCCACTGATTGGCTGGGCAGCAGAGCAGGACCCCGGGACCCCGTGCAGCCAGAGCCAGGTAATGTATGGAGACAGCGGTGCGGGAGCCGAAGGGGTTAAGGGTGCGGCTGCATTACATACACGCAACGGTCTTTCAGACCACTGCTTGTATGTAGTGATAGGGGTCTTCCAGGACCTCTGCTCATAGCAGAAACTCGCAGCGAGTTTTTTGCTGCGAGTCGGTATGTGTGAAGGCACCCTAAAGGAGAAGTCTGGCGAAAATTCTTATTAAAGTATTTTATTGCCCCCCAAAAGTTATACAAATCACCAATATACCCTTATAACGGGAAATGCTTATGAAGTGCTTTTTTCCCTGCACTTACTACTGCATCAGTGCTTCACTTCCTGGATAACATGGTGATGTCACGACTCGACTCCCAGAGGTGTGCGGGCTGTGGCTGCTGGAGAGGATGATAGGGGGACACAGGGCACTGGAGGGTCACTGAGCATCCCTCTGCCATCATCCTCTCCAGCAGCCACAGCCCGCACAGCTCTGGGAGTCAAGTTGTGACATCACCATTTTATCCAGGAAGTGACATCACCATTTTATCCAGGAAGTGACATCACCATGTTATCCAGGCAGTGAAGCCTTGATGTAGTAGTAAGTGCAGGGAAAAAACACTTTATAAGCTTTTTCTGTAATAAGTGTATATTGGTGATTTGCCTAACTTTTAGGGGGCCATACAATACTTGACAACATTGTCGACTGCTCTTTTGACCTTCTGTAGACTTAAGCACTGTCAAGGGGGTGATCACTGCTGCCTAGTTGCCTACTGAACACACTTCAGGACTGAGCAGTGGTGGCTAGTGTTGAGCAGAGAGGCCAAACTGGCAGTGCTCTCCAAACCCGAACTTTCGGCATTCGACACCCCGTGGTTGCAGAAGTTTGATGAAGCCCCGGGGAATCCTGGAAAGTATGGTTAAAGCTTATGGCTGTATTTATGTATTCCACAGCTCCCTAGGGCTGCATCCACCACTTGCAGCCACAGGGTGTCAAATGCCAAACATTCTGGTTCAGAGCCTATGGCTGTATCCGTGTTTTCCAGGACTCCCTAGGGTTGTGTCCAACTTCTGCAACTGTGGGGAGTCCAATGCCAAGCACTTGGAGAATGTTGCTGAACCCAAACAGTTTGGCTCTAGTCTGACACTAGTGGTGTAGCCTTGCATTAGAATGTCTGGTGTCAAGACATAGTTGGACTAGTGGAAATCCTTTTTTGCTTGCACTCCTCGCTTTAGCTAATAATGCGCACACTTTTTTTTTTTTTTAATTGTAATTTATGCGCGATGAAAACCTCAAATGATTTAGTTTAAAGAACTTTTCTGGAATTAATCTTGCTAAATCCAAATTCTTTAAGAAAATGTGATGAATTGTGTGGTCTGTCATTCCCCTTATGCGAGGCCACACTTCAGCCAGAGCCGTGATTGTTTGCTTCACCTTTTATGCCGTTAGGTGCGTCTTTGATACGGGGATTACAGACGTCTTGCTACGTTAAGTCATTTGAAGTGCTACCTCACACGTCTCTTTGGCCTCACATTGATCTTCGCTCTCCTCTCGGCTATTGATATTATTGTTTCAGTGATTCTTTCGGTGGTCTTGACGATGCTTTCTCTCAAAACTTCCTTTGTGTCGCCGCTTTTGTTTAAAGACTAGAAAGCGAGAAGCCATTTCTGGCTGTGAGAGTTTTTTGCTTTTTCTTACTAGTTTTCGCAGCTCATGTGTCCCTTGAGTATTTAATTTTTTTTTACCTTTACCTTAAACTGCTTCTGGTCTAAAAGTCAACTTTATACTGTTTCAGTCTTATTGTATCTTTGACCTCCACATCCAAACCCGTCTTTAATCACAGAAATATTTTGTTTTAAGTCATCTCTATAAAGTTACCCTTTGCAGGGGGAAAAAAAACCAAAAACTTTAATCAAAGTTTTTGAAAACTATTTTGATCATTTTTGAGCTTTTTTTTTCTAACTGGATCTGAAACATTAATTGGCAATGTTTTTTGTCATTAAAACGCCTCCTACAGCTCGCCATATTTTGTAGCTGTGTAGCCGACATTACATAGTAGATAAGGTCACACTTCATGTGTCATCCATATGGCTGTACCAGAAATTCTGAATCATTGTTTCTCAACTCCAGTCCTCACGTAACCCCAACAGGTGATGTTTTGAGGATTTCCTTAGTATTTCACGGGTAATAGAAGTTTAGTATCACCACAGCTTTTATTTAAGGAATCCTCAGACCATCATCTGTTTTGGTGGCATTGAGGACTGGACATTTCAAGTGTCATCCAAATACAGCCCATTAACCCATAGCTGCACCAGGACTTTACTGAACGTCCTCGTGCCGCTATGGGAGTTCAGAGGGGGGTCGGCAGCAGCCAAAAGCAATAGAACACCGATCTCATGGATTCATGCAGTATAACTATACTGCATGGATCTCTATGAGAGATCAGAGTGCATATACTAGAAGTCCCCCAGGGGGGCTTCTAGTATATGTGTAAAGTAAAAGAAAAATGTATTTTTAATAACACAAAATCCCCTCCCTTAATAAAAGTCTGAATCACCCCCCTTTCCCCATTTTATAAATAAAAATAAATAAATAAATTAATAAACAAACATGTTTACTATCGCCGCGTGCGTAATCGCCCGAACTATTAATTAATCACATTCCTGATCTCACACGGTAAACGGCGTCAGCGCAAAAAAAATCCCAAAGTGCAAAATTGCGCATTTTTGGTCGATCAAAAAGTCATATATGCGCAATCAAGGTACCGATAGAAAGATCACATCATGGCGCAAAAAATGACACCTGACACAGCCCCATAGACCAAAGGATAAAAGCGCTATAAGCCTGGGAATGGAGCAATTTTAAGGAACATATATTTTCTTTAAAAGGTTTTAATTTTTTACAAGCCATCAAATCAAATAAAAGTTATACATGTTACATATCGTTGTAATCGTAACAACTTAAGGAACATATATAACGAGTCAGTTTTACCCCAGGGCGAACGGAGTAAAAACAATTTTTTCAATTTCACCACACATATAATTTATTTCTGGTTTCCCAGCACGTTTTAGGCAAAAATTACATCTGCCATAGCAAAGTACAATTAGTTGCGCAAATAATAAGGGCTCATTTGGGTCTCTAGGTGGAAAAATGCAGGCGCTATGGCCTTATATACACGAGGAGGGAAAAACGAAAACACAAAAATGAAAACTGGCTGTGTCCCCTAAGGGTTAATTCTATGCATGAAAAATGACTTGTGGTTTATATTTGTAAATCCACATCATGTCGTTCCTTTTCCCGGTTGGTCATAGGTTTCTGTCAGGCTTTTCTCATATGCTATTCGAAAAGATATTATTCACCAAAGATGTTAAACACAAATTATTGCTGCAGTCCATTTGTGGGTCCCCAGTTTGGAATTACAGATGACCTCAATAGTTGTTGTGTTGTAAAATTTTGCAAAAACATTTGCAGCATTTTTGTATATTCTGTGCAGCAACCCCCCCCCCCCCCCCCCAAAAAAAAAAAAAAAAAAACAGGAAAAAAACTTTTTTCCCTCCCAGCACTTGTAGGAAAGTAACAAGTCCAAGCCAAACATTTGCACAATTTCCTTTATGGATTTTGATGTGTCACGATTAATGTGTTTTGTGTGAACCTGCCCCTAAAGTAAACACTCAGTTTTGCCCATTGGCTGGGGATGGGTCATCACTAGAGATGGACGCAACTTGAGCATGCTAGAGTCTGATCATTCGTCATTTAATTACTGGTTGCTGTAGAAGTTAGAATAGGCTTTATCCATGTTTTTCATGACTCCCTAGGGCTGTATCCAACTTTTTCAACCACCAGTAATCAAAAGGCAAACAATCACGCCGGATCATGCTCAAGTTGTTCTCATCTTTAGTCATCACACATGCATTCTCTTTTCTTTATAATCCCTGTGTCATGCACTACCCCCTCCCTAAAGGAGAGCTGCTGTTGAGATGTAGTTCATCATAACAGTAGTGATGCAGTGTATAGAATGATGCCCATCTCTCCTCTTACTAATAATTACACAAATGACCATCATGCAATAGGAAGACATTATGTGTAAGCAAGCATCTTTTCATTTATGATGCAGTGCAGAATACTATGGTGCATTCTTAACCAGATGTGTAGAAATCCGTATAACATGCCATTGCAGCATTGTTGGTATCTCAGGAAGGGCAACCTCCTTTTGGCAGAATAAAAGAAACCAGCACCATGCTGTTTGCAGATGGAACTAGGTACATTTTCTCAGCAGGAACCACCTTGTAGGCCAGAAATGAGTTGTGTATTTTTCTGTACATGTAAGAAGAGGGAGAGTATGCTGTTGTGCAACAAGTCATCTCCCTTATATGAGATTGAAATTAGTTTAGTAAACCACCTTGTTTAATTTATTTGAAATAATGGTAAAAGAATAGGAGAAAGTATAACATACTGTATGAGGGTGACGTTTCTTATATGAAGTGGTGGAGAGTGTTGTCCAGATCATAGCAAGCTGCCTTCTTAACGGTGACCCCTCAGTTTATGACTTTGCTTTATTCAGTCTTGTTAACAGCCAGTCTTGTTAATTGTCCAAATTGGCCTGATTTGGATGATTAGCGCTCTGTGTGATAGGGCGCTTAGAGTTTTCCACAATTTAAATATTGGTGACCGACAGCATCTTCACACATCAACTTATCGAAGGGGATGCAGTGCTTGGGGGCTGCCTCTTCAGTTTCAGGGACAGGACCACACATTGTGCCTGGTGCCACACTTAAGACAGAGCCATGTGTAGTACCAAGCACACCCACTACATAATGTGAGGTACAGTAAGCTCCCAAACCAAACACAGTAAAGTTGGCTATTCACCTTCTTTAACTTATGGCCAAATGATAGTCGTCTCTCATGTTCTTCAATACAGGAACATTCAGTAGTACATGCTTCCTGTGTTCTCTATTTGGAGCAGAAGGTACTCAAGTGTGGCAGGTATGGACAACAGAATATGAGGGGTATAGGGACCTTTTCTTTAAAATTTGCAACTCTGCCTTGGAGGCAACCATGAAGAAGCTGCAGTGATCCCCATAGCACTTTGGTCCCATCAATCAGTTGATCAGGTCCAGAAGATGGACCCCTATTGGCAAGATATTGAATCTATAGGCCAACCATTTAAAGAGGGTTATTCGGTGTCAGAAAAACATAGCCACTTTCTTCCAGAGACAACATGACTTGTCTCCAGTTTGGGTGGAGTGTTGCAACTAAGTGAATAGAGCCTAATTGCAAACTACACCTGAACTGGAGACAAGAGTCGCCATGTTTTTCTAATGCTTGATAACCCCTTTAAAATCGGGGGAAATCTTTTTAAACTAAAACATCTTAAGGGTACAAACCCACTTGACGTATTTGCTGCGTGAATCAGTCTTAAAAATAAGCAGGCAAAACGCAGGTTGGCTTTATACAATTGTTCTGCGTTAAAATACGCAATTGCGTATTTTTGAAGCGTGAAGCTTGTTATTAGCAAAGCATCAGTTGTTAACAACCTGTGCGAAAAACGCATGTAGCTTCACGCTTCAAAAATACGCAATTGCGTATTTTAACGCAGAACAATTGTATAAAGCCAACCTGCGTTTTGCCTGCTTATTTTTAAGACTGATTCACGCAGCAAATACGTCAAGTGGGTTTGTACCCTAAAACTAGACCAGACAGGCTGAAGATGGACCACATTGTGCTCATTGGCCCACAATAACAATACAATTGAGACACATTCATTGTACTGTGTCTGCCCAAAAAATAGGTGACAAAATAATGTGCCAAAATATTTACCTTTGCCTGAAGTAAGCCAACTAATAGCTATTGTAAGCTAAAACTTGATGGTACAATCTCAGATCCCTATTAGAAGACCCAAGGCCATCTGTAGACAAGCATTGATCTAGGCGATCAGCGCTTATTTACATAGCTTTGAGAATGCTCGATCAGTCATGCAGCCAGGCCGCACAAAGGATCTCTGGATTCTTTAAGTGGCCGTTCTTTGTAATCATCTTTTTGCTGCACATACAAAGGTAGATATCTGGCTGACAGCCAATGATTTTTGATGATCTCGGAAAGGCCCAGTCAAGTGATAAACAAGTGTCTCCTTACACCAACTCTTGGTTTGTCTTTCTTTGGACTAACATTTTACGCCAACATTTTGGTTCAATTGGGTGCATTTCAATTCACACCTCTTTCTCTTAGCCACACCCCTTTTCTAGAAAGATTTTAAACTTGTCTTGTAAAATACAAGAAGGTAACATAATAAATCTGGCCCAAGGCATGAACTCCGTCTTTCATGACACAAAGTGAACCATAATTCTCTACGTTGAGCTTAGTCTATCTCTCCTGTTGTTTTAGAGTGTTTACCAAGTAGGATCCTATGTTTTACTATTATAGTGATGCAGTGGATCTTGATGGTGCTTGGAGCACAGTTCGCACGTCTCAGCCATTGATTCAAGTGCCTTGTGCTTCCTTCCCTTCCAGCCTTACTTGATATTATCCTGATTTGTCGTGAACTTGGCAGACGGGAAGCATCTCTTTTCACCAAACCGGCCTTTTCATCTGCTGTCTCTTGTGTGCCATCCTATTCATCACCATAGGGTGACAAAGCGAGGGCTCGGCCCCCCTCCTGCCCATGTGCGCTTTTGTCAAGTGCTTTGTACACTTTAAACTGCTCAGGCAAAGTCATTACCATGTTTAGACAACCATTCATTTATCTGTGTGAATCATTTGCATTGGGTAATTCTCTGGGGTTCTAAGTGCCATCCACCACAACGCCGCTTTATAAAGTTTGTAGTACACTTTAAGGAAGAGAGGCTCCGTAATGGCACTATAAATTAACGTGAAGATCTTCTGTTCTTTTCATTGGTGTTTTAGCAAAGTGGCGAGCAGGTTTTTTTTTTTTATATGAAATGTTTTACGAGCTGCCGGGAATGACAAGTCCGGAGAACCATCTCGGAGCAGAACTGATTTGTCAACTTTCTCTCTTTCCTATGTAAATTGCTTCTGTTGCATCCCAAATAGAAATAACTCGGCCCATTTGCCTTTTAGGGCAGTTTATGAAAAATGTATTTACTGCAGATAATTTCAGATCTGTCTCTGTGGTCATTTCTCTGTCTATATCGGGAACAAGATCTTCTCAATTTTACATGCATTTGTCAGAGTCTTATTCAAAACCTTCATGAATTATTCCCCTGTTGTGTAGCCAGGGATGTTTGTGTGTATGTGATGTGGTGATGTCTTTTTTTTTTTTTTTAAACCTATAATTTTATGCTTTTTTTATTTTTATTTATTTTTTTGTATTCCTTTTACATTTTTACTGCTTATTACTTTGCAAGGAAGCAAAGTCAATTGCTTTGAAATGGTGCACAAAGCTTATGTAGACGCTGGACAAAGCAAATGGAATTGTTCTGTCTATTGTGTGGACCATTTGGAGGGGGGGTCGCAAATCTCATAGCCATTAAAGTACTAAGGGCTGATGAATAGAAAACATTCAGAAAATAAGTGGGGCTCAGTTTATGTCTGGGCTTGAAGCATTCCAGGGTCCAGGTAGCTAATGCACCATGGAATCAGGCTTGTTATGCCTACCATTTTGTCCTGTTGTCAATGCATGTATATAGTGCTGCTTATACTCTATACTTGGATATGTCCTCAAAGTAGAAGGATAGAAGAACTTGTATCCTGTTGTATTCCTGGAAAATGTATAGTGACAGGTGATATGTACATATATGTTGGAGTCTAGTAAAATTTAGCAATCTACCACTATGATCTTGAGGACAGAAAGTGGGTGTAGAGGTGATTAGAGGCGATTGCAGTCCATATTGGTGGTGTTATGTGGCTGCCCAGGTTGTCAGTAGGATCACTTCCTATCAAGCACAGCGCTTCACACTACGGAATCCATGCAGATAATTTCCGGTAGATTCTGTGGTTTATACCCGTTCACGGCAGTACGCATATCCACCCGTACCATAGACACCATTCTATGCACTTGCGGATTCTGCCTTCCACTGAAAGAACTGACATGTCTATTCTTTCGACGGACAGCGGAATCGGCCCGGCCATAGAATGGTCTCTATGGAGCCGGCGGAAATGTGCGCTGTCATGAACAGGTAATTATCCGAAAATTATCTGCGTGGATTCTGTAGTGTGAACCTACCCAAATGATGGAACAGTATAGTACTAAAAAGCAATATTTATCATTAACCAACAATAGATGAGGTCTACCCAAATAAGTTTAGAGACTCATGTACATGATGGTGTAAAAATTAATACTGTGACCAGATGTGCAAACTATACATTTACGCCGCACTTTGCCACAGTGTCGGAAAAATGTAAAAATAGCATGCCCACGTATCTATGCGTAGACAGGGACGGGCCCTATTCATTTTAGTGGCCCAAAGATAGTCAGCTAGTGACTGTATTTGGGTAATTTTCCTAATGTATCCAACTGGAAAGTGCTGCAAAGCACACATTTCAATCAAAGAATATGCTCGGAAAATTACATGAACAGAGTCCATATCTGACTATGTTGTGGCCCTTTAAAGGAAAAGAGCCCATATCTGTCCAAGCACAGATACATCAGCATCCCATTTCAAGGTTTTCCAACATATCAATGCCTCAAAGGCACGAATCATAGTGTTGAACCTTACTTAATACTGTAGTCTTCAGAATGCTGTTCAGTACAAGCACTCAGCCTCATAGTATCCCCTGCTTCAAAATTAGGGAAGTAAAACAGTCCTAGTAAACAAGTATTTATACAGCTCCATATATAATTGACGTTTGTCTGCCTCCATAGACTTCTATGGAGTAGAAACGCAATCCAATGGAATGGACACAGAATTTGTACAAAGAAAACAACATACCATAGATATAGAATACTCCATAGGATAATATTACTGCCATATTACACCTCTATACCACTTGTATTTGTTAAAGATTTGTAAGACTTTACCCTAAGTTCTTAAAGTGGGTTTCTGGGACTTCTGGATAATTGATGGCTTATTTAAAGTATAGACTAAATCAATATAGGTCTCTCTCTTCTGGTGCTCCTGCTGATCATCTAATTGAAGGGACATTGCCTCTTGTTTGAGCGCTGTGACCTCTTCATTTTCTGGCACAGCTCCCTACATTTGATTGTGGCTGTACCTGGTAGTACAGCTCATGCAATTTACTTCAATGGGGCAAGTTGCAATACTAGGTACAGCCAACACCAAATTTATGGAGATGTACTTGATGAGAAATGAAGATGCTGCAGTCCCTACTCAGCTGATCAGTGGTGGGGCTAGGACTTGGTCCCCCATGTTTTACATCAATATTTAAAAAAAAAAAAAAAAAGTCACAGACACTCCGGATCTATGAACAGTTGTCAGCCCAAGTAAACATCTCGGAGATCAGCTGACAAGTAAGCAAATGTTCTTTGGCTGATCGCCTTATACAAACAATTGTGCAAACAGGGAATGTGCCCTCAGAGTGGAAGGGTTTGAACAAACCAACAGCATATGGATTTAAGTATATTGCATCCATATTTTTAAGCCAAAGCCAAGAGTGTATTGTTCACATGGAGAAAAATTATGGAAAATGTGGACGTCTCCTCTGGCTAAGGGAACTATTATGGGCCCGATCATTTTAGCAAACGAGTTACAATCTGATAGATCGGCTCTTCTTTACTAGACCTATTAGAGTGCCCGATAATTGGGCAGTATGGACATCGTTAGCAATGTCCATGCCGCCCTTGCCCAAACACCTAAAATCGTAGGGCCCTACGTGTAATAGTGATGTGTGACCTACAACTAATGATTCCCTAAACACCTGACTTCTTACCTCTCCCCGCTCCCGGTCTTCTCTCCTGTGCTCCACAGCTTCCTAGTCCCAGCGGTAGCAGCATCTAAGCGTCAGGCCACTCAGCCAATCACAGGCTGGGGTCGGCGACCGACGATTTTTGGTCCAAACCTAAATCAACGATCAGCTGAATCAGCGTATGAATAAGGCCTAAGGCTTGGTTTTCATTTGGGCATTTTATGCTTGCCACCTTTTCCTTTTGGTATTATGTCACTTGATGGTGGTGTCACTCGTGGTAGTGCCATTAATCTTATAGGTTTCTAAAGCCTCTGACTATCGCAGCCCTCGCTCTATATTAGTCAGTGTGTGGGCCCAGCCTAAGTCAGTGACTCGTCTACAGAACCAGACGTGTTTACCCTTACCTCTTATGACAGCAAGGTAAGGAATTAACTCATCAAGTTATCAGTGTTCATTTCCAGTCAACACAATTACCAACCCACGACATGTTTATGAGGATTTTTTATTTTATTTTATTACAAAAAAATGTTTATTTTGCTCCCAAGAGAATAAGGTGCATTTTCCTTTTCTTTATCGCTTATTATATTTCTCAAGAAAATTGCCGAATAAAGAGCGTTTTCATTGCCGTTCCCTCCCTTCGAGCCACCTGTTGCTCCTGATGCGCAAGCACATAAATTGGAACAAAATGCTCATCACTCATCAGTCATCAGTAGAAGCATTAAAATTACTTTTGAGACTTGCTTTACAAGAATTTCTTTTGTGCCCGTGACACTAGCTTTGTTTTATACAATTAAAGTATTACACGCTAGAATAATTTAAATTGCAGCCGCTAAGACTTGATGGCTTTTTTTTTCTGTTCTTCTAAGACAAAAATCTGTTTACTGTAAGATATTTTCTGCTGTTTAACATTTTAATATACCACGTATATAGTTTTTTTTTTTTTATTCTGCAGGTGTCCTTTCCTTTTATTCTAGTGATATCCTGCATATATTTGTGGAAAGTCATTTTTGCATGTGTATATGCATTATAATCTACTGCCTTAAAACATAGAAAGCCTGACAATTGGTACTGGTTTCTAGCAAAGAAATGTAATAATTCACAAGACCAGAAGCTGAGGCCTAAGGCCATGTTCTCACCGAGTATTTGGGCAGTCTTTTTTACCCTTTAAGTGTCGGCTCAGCTTTATTAACCCCTTAAGGACAGAGCCTGAAATGGCCTTAATGACAGAGACAAATTTTATGAATATGACCAGTGTCACTTTATTCATTAATACCTTCGGGATGCTTTTACCTATCCGGCTGATTCTGAGATTGTTTTCTCGTGACATATTGTACTTTACATTTCTGGTAAATTGGAGTCGATACTCATAACAAATCTTTATGAAAAAAACCCAAATAATGTGAAAAAATGTGAAAAAATGCATTTTTCCAACTTTGAAACTTTTTTGCGTATACAGAAAGTGGTTATACCACATAAATTATATATTAAATAGCATTAGCAACATGTCTACTTTATGTTGGCGGCATTTATTAAACTATCTTTCATTTTTTTTAGATGATAGGAAGCTTAAAACATTAGCAGCAAATTTCCAAATTTTCAGTAAAATTTCAAAATCAGATATTTTTAGGGACCTGTTCAGGTTCAAAGTGTATTTGAGGGGCCTGTATGTTAGAAAGCCCCACAAAGCACCCCATTTCAGAAACTGCACCCCCCAAACTCTGCAAAAGCATATCCAGAAAGTGTTTTAACCTTTTAGGGGAGTCACAGAAATAAAAGCCAAGTGTGTAAGAAATTTGAAAATTTTAATTTTCTGTGCAGAGATTTTATTGTAATCCAATATTTTTCATAATTATAAACCTATTACCAGAGAAATTCACCCCAATATTGATTGCCCCGTTTGTGCAGTTTATAGAAATACCCCATATGTGGCCCTATTGCGCTATTTGACGCAACCACAAGCCTCAGATATAAGGGAGCGCCTAGTGAATTTCAATGCCTCCGTTATATTTGGTCATTTTTGACTGTACCACTTCAGGTTGGCAGAGGCTCTGGGGTGCCAAAACCTAAAAAACACCCCTAAAGGGACACCATTTAGAAAACTACACCCCTCAAGGAATGTAACAAGGGGTGCGGTGAGCATTTGGACCCCACAGGTGCTTCACAGATTTTCCGAACAATATGGCGTGAAAAAAGAAAAAAATATTTTTTACACTAAAACGTTGTTCTAGCCTTCAATTTTTCATTTTCTTAAAGGGATAAGAGGAAAAAAAAGACACAAAATGTGTAGCGAATTTTCTCCCGAGTACGGAAATACCCCACATGTGGCGATAAAGTGCCAAGGGGGCGCAGGACGAGCCTCCAAAGGGAAGGAGCGCCAATTGGATTTTGGAAGCTAAATTTCACTGGAAAGGATTTCAAGGGCCATGTCGCATTTACAGAGCCCTCGTGCTGCCAAGACACTGGAAACCCCCCACAAGTGACCCCATTCTGGAAACTACACCCCTCAAGGAATCTAACAAGGGGTGCAGTGAGCATATGGACCCCACTGGTGACGGGCACAAATGTGGAACAATGTGACGTGAAAGGGAAAATTTTCATTTTTTCACTTTCATGGCACAAATGTGCCCATCATCAAGGGGTCCATATCCTCACTGCACCCCTTGTTAGATTCCTTGAGGGGTGTAGTTTCCAGAATGGGGTCACTTGTGGGGGGTTTCCAGTGTCTTGGCAGCACGAGGGCTCTGTAAATGCGACATGGCCCTTGAAATCCATTCCAGTGAAATCCAGCTTCCAAAATCCAAATGGCGCTCCTTCCCTTCGGAGGCTTGCCCTGCGCCCACATGGCGCTTTATGTCCACATGTGGGGTATTTACGGACTCGGGGGAAATTGCTCTACACATTGTGTGTTTTTTTTCTCTTTTAACCCCTTGTGAAAATGAAAAATTCAAGGCTAAACCAACATTATAGTGTAAAAAAATTTAATATTTTATTTTCACGCCACATTGTTCCACATTTGTGCCAGTCACCAGTGGGGTCCATATGCTCACTACACCCCTTGTTACATTCCCTGAGGGGTGTAGTTTCCATAATGGGGTCACTTGTGGGGGGGTTTCACTGTTTTGGCAACACAGGGAGTTTTTAAATGCAACATGGCCCTCGAAATCCATTCTAATCAAATCCAGCCCCAAAAAGCTAAATGGCGCTCCTTCCCATTGGAGGCTTGTCTTGCGGCCGCATAGCGCCTTAGGTCAACATGTGGGGTATTTCCGTACTCGAGGGAAATTTCTCTACATGTTTTGTTCTGTTTCTTCTCTTTTAACCCCTTGTGCAAATGAGAAATGTCAAGACTAGATCAACGATGTTGTGTAAAAATAAAATATTTAACACTAAAACATTGGCCTAGCCGTGAATGTTTCATTTTCACAAGGGTTTAAAAGAGAAAAAACCCACAAAACGTGTAGAGCAGTTTGTCCCGAGTACAGAAATACCCCACATGTGCACATAAAGCGCCATGCGGCCGCAAGACGAGCCTCCAATGGGAAGGTGCACTATTTGGCTTTTGGAGGCTGGATTTGGCTGAAATGGATTTCAAGGGCCATGTTGCATTTACAGAGGCCCTATGCTACCAGGACAATGGTAAACCGCCACAAGTGACCCCATTTTGGAAACTACACCGCTCAAGGAATCTAACAAGGGGTGCAGTGAGCATATGGACCCCACTGGTGACGGGCACAAATAGGGAACAATGTAACGTGAAAGTGAAAAATTTCCATTTTTCATTTTCACAGTACAAATGTGCCAGTCATCAAGCGGTCCATATGCTCACTGCACCCCTTATTAGATTCCTTGAGGGGTGCAGTTTACAGAATGGGGTCACTTTTGGGGGGCCTCCACTGTCTTGGCAAGACAGGGCCTTTGTAAATGCGACATGGCATTCACCATCCATTCTAGCCAAATGGCGCTCCTTCCCTTCGGAGGCTTACCCTGCACCCGCCTGGTGCTTTATGTTCACATGTGGGGTATTTTCATACTTGGGGGACGTTGCGCTACACATTTAGTGTTTTTTTTATCTTTTAACCCCTTGTGAAAAAGAAAAAATAAAGACTAGATCAATGATTTAGTGTAATTTTTTTTTTTTTTTTACACTAAATGTTGGTCTAGCCTTAATTTTTTTCATTTCCACAAGGGGTTAAAAGAGAAAATAAATGCAAAACGTGTAGGGTAATTTCCCCTGAGTACGAAAATACCCCACATGTGGATATAATGTGCCATATGGGCACAGGGTAAGCTACCAGAGGGACAGAGCACCATTTAGAGTCTGGAATGGAGGATGGAGGCCATGTCACATTTACAAAGCTCCTGTGCTGCCAGGACAGTAGAAACCCCCCACAAGTGACCCCATTTTGGAAACTACACCCCATAAGGAATCTAACAAGGGGTGCAGTGAGCATATGGACCCCACTGGTGACGGGCACATATGTAGAACATGTGCTGTGAAGATGAAAAATACCATTTTTTTCATTTTCACGTCCCAAATGTGGCCGTCACCAGGGGGCCATATACCCGCTGCCCCCCTTGTTAGATTCCTTATGGGGTGTAGTTTCAAGAATGGGGTCACTTGTGGGGGGTTTCTACTGTCCTGGCCGCACAGAGGCTTTCTAATTGCATCATGGCATCCTCTAATGGGAATGGGGGCCATGCCTATTTAATTGGGGAAAAGGGACAATTTTAATTAATTTGGGGGTATTAGGCCAATTATTAGTTTATAAGGTTGAAAATGACAGGTGTCCATCAAATTCAACCTGTGTTGATCCAGAGGAAGGCAAAAAACCCTCGTGAGGCAGACGACAGTAGCCTCATCACAGGGGAAAAAATTCCTTCCCGACTCCATATTGGCAATCAGACTAATCCCTGGATCAACGTGACCCCTGAAATAGGAATAAGAGACAGAATTTAGAAAATTTAGAACTCCAATGACGTGTGGTACGCCTTGAAGCAATCCTTTATGCAGAGGCCGGGGTGATCAGGACAGGTGTCACACTGGTAAGTGGTGTCCTTCCTGATCCCCCTTTTACGGCACACTCTGCATTTCTTTTGGGATCTCCCCTTTTTTCCAGTGTGGGGGACTTCACCTGGAAAATGTTGTCCCTGTACGATACGGGGTCCTTCATATCCAGAAGCGCTGGGGCCCGCTCCGTGGCTGCCGAATATCAGGGCTTTGATTACTGCTTCCTGGAAATCAAGGAATTTCCCCGGGTGGCCGGCATATCGGTACAGCACAAAAGCGTTGTACATCGCTGTCTGTACCAGATATACGGCCACCTTTTTATACCACGTTCTGGTTTTTCGCGTGGCGTTATATGGTTTCAGGACTTGATCTGAGAGATCAACTCCTCCCATATACTGATTGTACTCTAGAACACAATCAGGTTTGTTCACCACGTTTGTGGTACCACGTACAGTGACAGGGGTGGTGCTATTCCTGTGAATTGTGGTCAAAATAAGGACATCGCGCTTGTCCTTATATTTGACCAACAACATATTGTCACAGGCATAGGCCTTGCTCTCCCCCCTTGGCATTACTTGTCTAACAGGGTGACTTGGTAGACCTCTTTGATTTTTTCGGATCGTGCCGCAAGCTACAGTAGCTCGGGCAGCGAGTGACCGAAACAGGGGGATGCTGGTATAAAAGTTATCAACGTACAGGTGATAACCTTTATCCAGCAGTGGGAAGATCAGTTCCCAAACGATCTTCCCACTAACTCCGAGGATGGGGGGGCATTCTGGGGGCTGGATTTGGGTGTCCCTACCCTCATATACTCTAAATCTGTAAGTGTACCCTGAGGTACTCTCACAGAGTTTGTATAGTTTCACGCCATACCGCGATCTTTTGTTAGGAAGGTACTGGCGGAAATGGAGTCTTCCTTTGAAGCTCAGGAGGGACTCATCTACTGAGATGTATTTCTCTGGGATATACATCTCAGTAAATTTGGCTGAGAAGTGCTCTATGACCGGCCGTACTTTGTACAGTCGGTCATACGAGGGATCATCTCGTGGGGGGCACCTTGCATTGTCATTGTAATGCAAGAATTTTAGGAGGGCTTCGAATCGAAACCGTCCCATGGCCATACTGTAAAGTGGGGTATTATATATAATATCCCCACTCCAGTATTGCCGAATTGTGGGTTTTTTTACTAGGCCCATGTGCAGCAGGAGCCCCCAAAATTTTGTCATTTCGGCTGCATCAGTAGGGGTCCACGCCATGGGCCTAGCAAAAGAAGAGGAGGGGTTCTGGGCTATAAATTGGTGCGCGTACAGGTTTGTTTGCGCCACCATCAAATTGATAAGGTCATCAGAGAAATAGAGCTTGAAAAAGTCTATTTCTCTGAGACCTGTGGGGTTAATTTGGATTCCCGCCGTTGCCATAAAGCCAGGAATCCAGGGCTGATAATTTTGGGGGTCTGGGGTCCAGATGGGGTCACCTATCTGGGGGGCAGGGGGCAGGATGGGGTCACCTGTCTGGGGGGCAGGGGGCGGTATGGGATGACGTGTCTGGGGGGCGGGGGGTGGGTTGGGATGACGTGTCTGGGGAGCAGGGGACGGGATGGGGTCACCTGTCTGGGGAGCAGGGGGCGGGATGGGATGACGTGTCTGGCGGGCAGCCCGAGGCGTCCTCCTTGGACGCTTAGGTCGATAGTCATCATCACTGGATGATGATGATGATGATAATGATGATGATGAGGATGAATGGAGGAAAGAAGGATCCCCCCATTCATCCTCACTGGCTGTTTCGGTGTCGGAGGCAATAAGCGCGTATGCCTCCTCCACCGAAAACACTCTCTGGGACATTATTCGGGGATTGGTGTATGGGGGGTATGTAAATGTGATGTAGTGTAGTGGTGTAGTGTAAAACTTTATTTCAAGTAGTGTAATGTGTAATGTGGGGTAGTGTAGTGTAATGTAGTGTTTTATACGTGTTTTTCACAGTAAGGGGGGGGGGGAAACCTACGCCAAAAAAGGAGTTGCTGATAAATTCCGCACTTATCAGCAGACAGTGGCGGTAGGATATAGAAAAAAAAAAAGGGGGGGGGGGGAGGGGGGAAAAAAAAAACCCTACGCCAAAAAAGAGGAGTTGCTGATCAGCGGCGCACTTACGTGCGATGCTGATCAGCACTCAGCGGTGGAAGGGCGCAAAAAAAAAAAAAAAAAAAAAAAAAATTGGGAAGAAAAAGAAAAAAAAAAAAAACCTCTTTACTCCAAAGCCACTGATTAGTGTATTATATACACTAGTCAGCCGCTAGGGGGCAGTACAAGTACCTGGACGAAGATATCCGGAGAAAAACGACGAAAGCCGACGAGAGCCGAGCGGAGCCGACAGGAGCCGAGCGGAGACGACGTGGACGAATCACGTGGACGCCGCGGGACCGCAGATCTTCCGTCCGGACGCCGGGATCCGGTGAGTTTGGTGCCTGCACACCACACACACTTTCTCTGCACCTCTTGGCTAACTAGCTGAGGGGTGTAGAGAAAAGTAATAATATTTATTTTTACTTTGATCGCCGCTATTGGCCGGCCGGGCTTGGCCGGCCAATAGCGGCGATCTGGGGGGTGGCACCATGGCCCCCTTCACTATACACAGTAATGGTGATTGGTGCTGTCTCGTACAGCACCAATCACCATTAAATTCCGAGTCCCCGGGTCACCGATGACCCGGGAACCGGAAAATTGCTGTAGTTGGCTGATTTGAATAAATCAGCCAATTACAGCGATCGTCTGCACGGGGGGTGTAATCCACCCCCCGTGCTGACAAGCTACGATGGTCTGCTGTGTATTACAGCAGCCATCGTTACCGGATCGCCGTGTGTTTACACACAGCGATCCGGTAAACATCGGGCGTATGTGTACGCCCGTTTGCGTTAAGTACCAGGCTGCGGGGGCGTACACATACGCCCGATGTCGTTAAGGGGTTAAATCAAGCTGTAAAACAGGTCTTTATTGGGGGGTGTTAATGGCTCAAAGTACGGCATTTATGTGGCTTTATATTGGATTGCAAATGTCGCAAATAAAAAATAGATGTTATCGGCTGTGGCAAAAGCACTGCTTAAAGGGAACCTGTCACCCTGGCTCCTAGTGCAGAATCCACCCCTGCATGAAGCCCCCCATACTTACCCCCTTCTACCAGTTCCACTCCTTATGCCAGTCCCATCATGAAGAAATTGCCACCCACACGTCTGCGTACTGAATATGCAAATGAGCAGACATGAGTCTGATGTCTCTAGGAAGCCACTGCTCCAGTGATTTCCTATGAACATCGGACTCATCTCTGATCATTTGCATATTGAGCACGCAGACGAGTAGGCGTCGATTTATCTGTGGCGGGACTGGCAGGAGAGGGTAAGTATATGAACCTTCATCCAGGAGTACAGTACTTAGCCGCAATAGTAAAATTTATCATACAGCTCAGCTGGGATAAAACACAAGGCACTGCAGGATTACTAATTGTGAGTTAGCAACGTATGGGCAAATAAAACCCACAAAAACATGGAGTGCCTTTTTAACTGGGGAGCCCAGCGAAAATAAATCCTGAGATGCCAGGGGATGGGGGGAACATAATAAAGAATGTGCACTTACCCATCCCTGTTACAGTGTCTTGGGCGGGACTCCGCTGCAGTCACTGTCTGGCTGAGCTGGCAGTCCATCAGCCGGGTCGAGTACACAGCAGTAGTGGGTGGGAGGGCGAGTTGGGGAGGGACATGGTCTTCATAGTGGGGTCTACAGCACTGTACTCTGACCCAGGAAGTCTCCCTCACCTTCCAAATCAAAGCAGATCCACTTCAGGCTGGGGCTTACATCAGGGGACAGGACTGTGGGAGTAATCTCTCCATAGCTGTAATCCCTCTCTCCCCAGACAGAGAGTGCTGCATTTATGTGCCCACATCTGTCCTGCTCAGACCTTCATGCTCCCTGCAGTGTCTGTCAATCCTCATTGGTCCGTGCTGAACACATCCCCTTCCCCATTGCTGTCATGTGACCACACAGACCTCTGACGGCAGCCCTGCATCTCTATTCTAGCCTGTTGTACTACACTACTGCATTATGGGCATCTGCAGCTCCATCCTGTATCTACAAACTGCTGCTGTGTTATCAGGGTTATGCAGTTACTATACATTATACTCCACATGCTGTGGTGTGCTATACTGTACAGTAACTTTTAATATCACATATTCTGCTTTTTCTGAATGTTTGTTTCATTTGTTTTACATTGTATTCAGAATATAAAATCATTATTTTTGGGGTGTGGAACCAATTGTTTTCATTTCAGTGATTTCTTATGGGAAAATTTGCTTTGGTTTAAGAGTGGATTTGGATTACAAGCGCAGTCCCGGAACGAATTATGCTCGTAATCCAAGGCACCACTGTAATTTAAGTACTATAACTAACAACCAGTATGCTGGACATGTATCACATCAT
Organism: Dendropsophus ebraccatus; assembly: GCF_027789765.1. Classification (NCBI taxonomy): domain Eukaryota; kingdom Metazoa; phylum Chordata; class Amphibia; order Anura; family Hylidae; genus Dendropsophus; species Dendropsophus ebraccatus. The sequence continues at coordinate 34,908,013 of NC_091462.1, read as the reverse complement.
AACCAGATGGACTTGCAATTCAGGACTGTAGGAAAACTGCATGAGCTTTGCCACAGACATTGCTAAAAATAGTATATGTCCTGGTTGCACTTCTTTTTTTAAGGTGAAAATGCCTTTTGTTTAGCACAATAACGTGGAGTGACCATATAAAAGAAGCTTAACTGCCCAACTTTACCCATAAAACCAGCGTAATTTTTTTTCTTTTTTAACACTGATTGCGGTAACCTGCTTTACTGCGGTAATCCATATTTTAGCCTAATTTTGAGCGGGAATGCTGCGTTCGTGGCTATTGAGAGTATTAATGGAACAAAATTGCTCTTTTTTATGCAAATATATCCCCATTTTTGTTCCCCAAGAAGCTTTTAAACTATCACCGTTGGGCTCTTAAAATGTAACAATAGCTAAAAGCTGAAGTACACTATCCAGCACGTTTTAGAAGGCAGCCCCGCTTCCATGGCATATTAAAATCACCAAAGGTAAAGTATATTATTCACAAAACTCTATAGGGATCCTGTACTTGAAAACATGAATTAAAAATGGAGCGCCAATAAAAAAAAAAAAAAAAAAAAAAAAAACCTAGCGGTATCGCTCCAGCTCTGTAATAGTGGTGAATTTCCATAAGCTTGTTCTGTCAATGTGTCCACTCTGCAGTGTTTTGTGCCTGGCCTGTGTATGTGGGCTGCTTTCAAAACTTGGGTTGCAACTTTCTTTTTTCTTTCCCCCCCTCCTTTGTCTTGAGCCCGGCGCCCAACATTTTCTGCCACCTGAGACAATTATTCTCCCATGTTGTGAAATTAAGTTAATTGGTAGTCCGAATGTAAAGTTTTTTTTCTCTCATTGCATGGTTTGCTTTGGAAAATGTGAGTGTCCAGGGGGAGTAATTTGCTAGGAAAGGAGCGTAGCATTTGTTTTTGCATTATTAGATGAGTACTATGGCTTTGCTAATATCTCGCCCACTGTTTGACAAGGCAATGGAAAACCTTCATATAGGAGAGCGTAAGGGGGGGAAAGCAGGCACTACGGTATTATTTTACCTGTTGCTGAAAGCTTTTTAATGAGAACGTTTACGTTCTGATTATCAGGTAACAGGAGCGTACTGTACTTTGAAAAGTTGTGTGGAATACTTCTGGAAACACATAAGATTATGTGCATATAGAGCTCCTTTGTCATGAAATGTACTGGGCACAGCCCACCCACCCCCGGTGCTGGTTAACATGGAGTTATAAGACTTCACAGCTAACCCTGTTCAATTAATTCTTTTTATGGTGGCCATTCGATAACCAGCAAATATATGAGCGTCTATTAACGCTCCTGTTCTTTTCCGTCAGGTTCCCTTTGCTCTTTGACAGTCCAAACAGTATAGCATGCTGCGCCATTCTAGCTAGTGAAAAAAGGAAACTTGGCAAACCCATCGTAAGTCATTGGGTTTGTTACAAAACATCCATCATTATTAATAAGGCCGATGCCACAATGATGGGGTGAACAGCATGTTAAAGGGGTTGTTTGTTTCCTACAGAGCCCTTTCATTGCCCCTTACCAGAGATGGGGAACCTGCTGCCCTCCAGCTGTTGCAAAACTACAATTTACATCATGGTGGGACAGCCAAAGCTTTCACATTGGTGGTCCAAGCATTATGGGAACTGTAGATTTGCAACAGCCAAAGTGGCACAAGTTTCCCCATCTCTGTGCTATACCCATAAAAGTAAAGGGGGTCACTTGATTGCAGGCCGTATTTCTTGTCCTCCGCCATATACTGCCTACAGCATGCACTGTGACATAATGTTTTGATTTCTCAGCTTTGACAATTGTAGAAATGGACCATATTTTGATCTACTCTTAGCACGCTCAATATGAAAAGATAGGAGTACAGCCCATTACTTTATACGTTAGAGTTGTTGTACCTATACACAGCAATGCATGCTGGTTGCAGTTTACAAAATATCTGTAGAAGAACAGAGGAAATGACCCCCATGAGAATACCGTAGGGGGGACCCCTCCTTCATATTTTTGTACATTGGTGTTTTTATGCTGCATTTTATGGTTTTATTTTATAAAAATCATTAAACACTTATCCATTTTTATATTACATTCCTGGATATTTTTACAAGATACCACAGATTTTTAATATTCAGAGTTTACTTTTTTCAACTCCCTGCATTGTGGATGTGTATTAATATAATCGATTTAAGAGACATGAACAGTACAACAGGTTTAGGTTGTGTTTGTGACTTATGGTCCTTTTACACAGAGCGATTATCGTTCGAATTTGCATGATAATGATCGAATTCAAACGATCCATCGTATGTGTAAACGCAGCGAACGATCAAACGACGAGCGAGAAAACGTTTATTTTGATCTTTCAACATGTTTTCAAATCATCGTTGGTCGTTCGCAAAAAATTCGCAGATCGTTCCGTGTAAACAGTCTTTCACAGATTTAACCTATGTGCGAGATAGGCTTAAGCGATCACAAATGATTTTTCTATACGATATATCGTTCCGTCTAAACGCTGATCGTTATAAAAAAAAAAAAATCATTCGAAATCGTTAATCGCGCGATTGGGCGAATTATCGCTCCGTGTAAAAGTACCACTAGGTTATGATCAGACCACATGTAACGATTGCAACGATCTAAGTAATAATAAAAGGGTTCACTTACTTTGTTTGCTTTGCAGTTGGATTGGTTAAACCACTGCCGTAATATAGTTGTTGTAAGAATTTACTGGTAAGTTCAATTCACTGGCAGAAATATCGATGTCGGGGCTTGTTTATACTTTGTGCTTTTTATGTCCATAATTTATTTTTTTTTTTTTACGGAGAAGTTATCATTTTTGAAGATAAAGTCCTTTGGAATGGACGGACTGCCGCTAGCCTTGTCCCCCATGGTGACGGTCACCCTTAAAGACTTTTACGATTACGGAAATGATGTGTAATGTAGAAATGTTACGTACGGCACTTACACATTTTATATGTGCTGTTCTATTTACTCTCACATGTATGCCCTTGATTATTGGAAAAGAAAATCCTGAAAGAATGTTAATTAACTTTGCATTAGGCAATCATGGTGTTGTACTCTTACATTAAATTATCCACAGATGTGTGTTCCTGAAAAAATGAAATCTGTGGTCGGCGTCCGCTAGATAGGTTGGAGCATTTATGGCCTTTCATCATTAAAAGCGCAATTTAGGGTCTCCTATTAGAGGAGCAGAAGATTAAGTCAGATTTGGGTGGAAAGCGGCTGCACGGCGAAACGAAAATCCCAGAATGTTTGAAATAATGAAAGTTGGTTTAAACTCTGTGAAGCTCTGCGCTCCCTGATTTATGGGACCATTCTGCTGTTTACGTGCTCTGGAGACTTACAGGACGAGACTCGGCCTCATCCCCGCTTGAGATTGAAGACTAATAAGAATCCGGGCTCGGGATTCAAAGAGTGACATGAAATATAGGAGGGAACTAGACATTAATTTGAGCAGCACAATAAGGACCACGCGCACTTATCGCTTCCTTACGCTCTTCATCATGATGTGCAGCCAGATCATAGTAATGTTTTAGTGGTTTTTAGAAAAAAGTAAAATTGTAAGAAATTTTAACTTTATTTTTTTTGCTTGTATAAATTAAGCAAAGAGAAAGTGCAAACATTCTAAATAGTTCATTCAACATAGGTAAAGTGCATTGAGTTGGAGTTTTTATCCTGCATGTAAACAAGGACTGTGCATCCTCCATTTACTACTGTATAGGCTATGTTAAATTCTGTGCGTATTGGGAAAGTCTCCTGTAGAAGCAAAGCATAGAGTCCAGTGGAGCATGCCGCAGTTTTCTTTCTGTCTCTTTGCACAGAACCTCTTCATAAAAGTGGAGGCATATGGATGCACAGAAGAGGGCTAATGTTCTTTTATCGTAGCTGTGGGTATTTTCAAAAACATGCTCCGGTGTATTACCTTTTGGGGATATAGAGTTTTAGCTGTATTCACTGTCACTTGTAGTTGTACCTCTACTATGAGGAAAATCATGTGTTAAATGCTTTTTTGTAAAAAATAATTTTAAATAATTTTTGTAAAATAAATAAATAAAAATTAATGGCTAGAATATACTATTAGTTCTGCTAGCAGTGCTGCCTGTAAATGTATGGGTCTTCACTTTAACTTGTATGTATAAGCTAAATCTATAGAGCTGTTCAAAAGAAGGGAATGCAAATGAATATGAAGGAAGTTGAAGTGTGGTACTCACGACTTAACGTAGTGAAAGTCCAAACTTTATTTCATGTGGAGTTAAAAAGCTGTCTGGTTGGATAGGATGCCACTGGAGCCACTCAACAGGGCTCCCTATCCAAGATTGATGTAGTTGAAAGGCATCCGGGGGTGGGAAGGAATACTAAGTTATAATTTTTTCAAATATTTTACGTTTTACCATTTTAAGTTGCATTGTTATATTCGAGCAATAATTTAGTCAAATGCAGAGCATTCGGGGGTTTAGCGTACTTACTGTAGTTTTACTCATCGCTTCATATAACTCTTGACAGTTAAAAGGGCTTTTCCTGTATTTCCTGTAATAGACCATTTACACCTGTCCACAGGATTATCTTATCACTGCTAGATCCATAGTACTCTGCTGTCTCTATCAATTCCATAGACTTTAAGGATGGAGCAGCACACTTGCTTGACCACTACTCTATTCAGACTCATCTCTGTGGTTTTGTATACTGAAAAAACACTGAGGCTAGTTCCCATAAAAACCATGTACTTTATTATAAAACATACACAAACAACAGAAAAACAGACCAGGATGAAAGTGGCAGTGTGCAGGAATAACATATATCACAAAAATGAATTGTGCAAATAATAATTCATGGGGAGATAGTCTTATAAGTCTCACAGTACTGTGTATGGGTTGCTAACTATCTCGCTGTCACCCCTACCAGGAGTATTCGTACCGGCCTCCCAATACACATACATAATCTATAATAAACATCATGAAAGCTCACCCATTAAGATGTAAACAGATGCCACTGCCACCAGGTCCCCCTCAATGCACGTTTCGCGTCTATCGCTTCCTCAGGAGGGCGTGCTCCTGTGGTTGTGCAGTGAGGAGAAAGGGGGGGGGGGGGCGGCCTGTTCTAATGATTGTTTGGTACCCAGCAGTCAGATATTACCAATAAAATAAATAGCATCAACCATTACAGTAGTGTTATGTAATGGGTAGTATATGTGCCTACACAATTTAGAGGGAGAGGCATCACCATCTTTGCCTAGATAATTTCGTTCTGCTTCATCTAGGAAAGTAGAGATGAGCGAATATCGAGCATGCTCAAGTTCGTCCGAACCCAAGCCTTCGGCATCTGATTAGCGGTGGCTGCTGAAGTTGGATAAAGCCCTAAGGTTGTCTGGAAAACATGGATACAGCCTATGACTATATTCATGTTTTCCACATAGCCTTAGGGCTTTATTTCGGACGAACTCGAGCATGCTCAATAATTCGCTCATCTCTATAGGGAAGTGATAACCAGCTTCGCGGCTGCAAATGACAGCTGATCAGGGAGATTGGTGCAGTGACTTTACTGCGACGATTAATCACGTGGCTGGGTTACATGAATGATCGTTGTATCATTTGTGTAGCCATTATCATCCATTGTTATCAGCCACATATCTGCTGTTCATACAGAGAGATGTGCAGCCCATGCGATAAATTGGTTGCACAAAAAAATTGAATAAAAAAAACGAGCAGGCATTTTCATAGAAACATAGAAGATTGTCGGCAGAAAAAGATCACTGGGTCCATCTAGTCTGCCCTTTTAGTATTTTCTTTCTTATTATCTTAGGATAGATGTATGTTCATCCCAGGCGTGTTTAAATTCTGTTATTGTAGATTTACCAACCACCTCTGCTGGAAGTTTGTTCTGGGTATCTACTAATCTTTCAGTAAAATAATATTTTCTCACATTGCTACTGATCTTTCCCCCAACTAACCTCTCCCTGTGTCCTCTTGTTCTTGAGCTCATTTTTTTTTTTTTTAACTAAAACACTTCCCTCCTGAATTTTATTTAGTCCTTTAACATACTTAAAGGTTTCAATCATGTCCCCTCTTTCCCTTCTTTCCTCCAGACTATACAGATTCAAACCCTTAAGTCTTTCCTGATATGGTTTATGCCTCACACCCTCCACCATTTTTCTAGCCCGTCTTTGGACCCGTTTTATTTTATCAATGTCCTTTTTTAGATGAGGTCTCCAGAACTGGACACAGTATTCCAGATGTGGCCTCACCAGAGCTCTATACAGCGGGATCACAATCTTCCTACTGGTTATACCTCTAACTATACACCCCAGCACACGATTTGCTTTCCCCACTGCCTGGTTGCACTGGTGACTCATTTTAAAGCTGTCAGAAATCACTACCCCTAAATCCTTCTTTTCTGAAGTCTTTTCCAACACAGTACTGCCGATGTGATACTTCTCCTCATTGGCTGAACGCTGGCACTTTTACATGGGCCAATTATTGGCCAAATGATTGTTTCTAGGAACCCTCGTTGCACCTCCCCCCCCCCCTCCTTATGAGTAAACCATAGTTCTTATTTATGTGTAGACGATTGCCAGCGGTTATTATTTCAGTTCACAACTGGCTTGTATATAAAAATGCTTCAGTGGTGCCCTTCAGCTCGTGACCCCACTGCTGATCTCTGGCCTTAGCAAACATTGACGTACTGATGGGCATCACTGCTCTTGGGTAATGCCATTTGTTCAACCCATGATTATCTGCAGCGATCACGCACTGGTGGCTCGCAAGCAAAGTCCGGGGGCATCGGCAGAGCATAATTTTTGTAAAAGATGAATTATAAAATAACGAAAATAATATGAAATTAAAAAAGCTAACCTTATCAAGTCATCTTATAGACAATCGAAGACGCCAGCCCTCTAAATGGCCCCCTCATTTACATTTTTTGGAACGGTTATTGGTCAGCACATAAAACTCCCCGAACAATAACCTCTAAACAGACATAAGCAATAAAGAACATGTTTCATATCTCTTTTAATCTTCTACTAAATTTACTTGTGCAGAAAACGGTTATAAATTTTGGCTTCAAAGTATAATAACATGTTAGTGGAGGTGATGTGTAGCTTTTATTTAACTTTTTTTTTTTCCGTGTGCTTATCTCCTTGGACAATTTTCTGTGCATCTGATACTGACTCACTGGAACTGTTCACAGATTTGACCGCTATATATTGTATCTATTAAACGCGTGCAATCTCTGGTTACATGTTGTGGTAAGGAGTACATACTTTCCCCCGCTTAGATCTCCCCGTATGTTTCATATAAACATCCAAAAACTGCTCAGGTCGTAAACTGCTGTTTTCCAAAAGGGGCTGCTGATGTTCAGGGTTTCTCCACACGCCATGCGTTAACCTTTAACTTGAGCCAAGAAACTGAGGAATGTTACAGCCTTTAGTATGATCAGAGAAATGAAACCCAAGCCTTCAGATGAACCTTTTTTTTTTTTTTTTTACTGAATTTGCCTAAATTATATGATTATGTCTTTAAAAGGTAAAAAAAAGCAAAATAGTGCAACTTATAAATAACTAAAGGTAGGTTCATGCTCATTGATCGTAGGAAGCATTTCCCGAAGTTAATGTGATGATAGTGGCTTTAGTAGAATGGGCATTTGTAGGATCCACTGTTGCAATCAGAAAAAGTTTTATTTCTTGTGAACATACTACAGGATGGAGAACGCTTAGGCCTTATTCCCACAATATATACCGACAGCATGCAGCAGAACAGATTATCGGAGCTATCGGCATCACGTATCATTGTGATGCCAAGAGAGCCGAAACAGTTTAAATCTTTGCATTATTGTACTGACAAAGCCAGCTTCACAGAGCAAATGTATATCCCCTGTTACTTGTATTGCGTATTACCCCGCATACTGGCTATATTGCCAGTTAATAGAGATGAGTGAAGCGGGATTCCTTTAGCATTGTGCAAAGCTTTAAGGGGTTATCAAGCGCTCCAAAAACATAGACAGAGACAGCACCACTCTTGTCTCCAGTTTGTGTGTAGGTTTTGTAACTTCTTTCTAATAAAATGAATGAAGCTTAGTTGCAAACCACACCTCCTGAACTGGAGACAAGACTGGTGCTGTCTCTGGAAGAAAGTTGCCATGGTTTTGTAGCATCGGATAACCCCTTTAATGATCAGCATTTGAATCTCGCAGTCTTCCTGCTCTGTGAAGAGGGTGGATACAGCCTGCGGATTGCCTGGAAAGCATGGATATGCTGTCAAAGAGTGATATTCTCCACACTTGGTGGGACACAGTATAGTCATTCTTCTGGTAGGCCAATCTGGCTATCTAATTTCATTATATAAGTGGGGACTGACTGCTTGGCAGGCCACATCTATAAGTTGTCCCTTTAAGGGTGCATTCACACATATCGAGTTTGCAGCCGGTTTCACGTTGCGAGTTTTGCAGGGAAATACCCTGCAATACTCGGCAACATGACAGTCTATGACCCTGCATTCTCACAGCGATTTTCATTCCTTTGTGAGAATGTATTGAAAGCCATATTTAACTAATTGGCTCCCAGGCTGGTAAAAATAAATGGCTAATGCTTACCTGCCTGCGCTAATGCTTCAATCACTTGCTGTAGTGGGACAGCGCACTGATTGGCCAAGCAGGCCACCAGTGAGCCGGGATCAAAAGACTGAAGCAGGAGCGGGGGCAGGTAAGCATTTGCTGTTTATTATTTTTGCAAACCCGGCAGCTAAATATGGCTGTCACTAGATTCTCGCAGTGGAATATAAATGTGCTGTGAGAATTCAGGGCCATAGGGTGTCTTCCCACACAGTATTTTTGCTCAGTATTTTTCAACCAAAACCAGCAGTGGATTGAAAACACAGGCTACGTTCACACACTGTTGAAATTGAGTGGATGGCCGCCATTTAATGGTAAATAATGGCCGTTATTTCAAAACAACATCCGTTATTATCAATTATTTGCCATAAAATTTTAGCCATCCATTCAATTTCAACAGTATTTGAACATAGACTTTCTGTGTTTTTAATCCACTTCTAGTTTTGGTTGCAAAATTCGTGTGCCGCAGTTTTTTTTTTTTTGTTTGTTTTTTACCTTTTTGGAAGTACAGAGTTAAAGGGGATATCCAGTGCTACAAAAACATGGCCACTTTTCCCCCTCTCTTGTCTCCAGATTGGGTGGGGTTTAAAACTCAGTTCCATTGAAGTAAATGGAGCGTAATTGCAAACTACACCTGAACTGGAGAAAAAGAGGGAAAAGTGGCCATGGTTTTGTAGTGCTGGATAACCCTTTTTTTGTAGTGCTGGATAACCCTTGTCTGTTCACACGTTCTGTGTTTTTCCCGGTCCACTATTCTTACTCCATGATCCGTGCAGTTTGGTCTGTAATTGCATCCTGGTGCATCCGTATACACGTCCGCATCCACATAAAATGGTAAAAAACTCGGACACAGATCCACAAGACTTCTATTGGCTAATCTGTGCCTGAATAGAATTAGGATTCAATGGCCTCTAAAATTGTCTGTGGTCGCAGATCTGCGCTTACAGACAATTTTCATCAAATGTATGAATCCAGCCTATTGGTGGCAATGGATTCGTTCATGGAAATAGTCAATTTCAGCCAAAATGGAAGTTTTTTTTTTTTTGCATGCATGCATTTGTTATGTGAATCACTATAGTATGGCAAAACTCTTTTTTAACACTGCAGTTTTAACAGGTGAGATGCATTGTGGTAGAAATTCAGGCATTCTGTATGAGGTTTTTATGTCTAACTGTGGACCAGAACAGCAGCCATCTTGATTCTTATAATTTGTAAGAATACTTTCTGCAGATGTATACGAGATACATTTTACTATAATCTTCCTTAGGATTACATGTAAAGATGCTTATGTGAATTCTAAATGGTAATGACAATAGCTCCTAAGGTCTCGGCCAGAAAGCCCTTGTTATGCCATTTTATGCAACCTATTGTAAAAGGTGCACTTGTTGTCGCCGATCAGCTGCATTGATAGACATGTTTTTGTATAGCTCTGTGAGGGATGCATTAGCAACACAGGAACATGTTGTGTATACAGCATCTATAGCCCGCCCACGTATGCCGACATCGCATTCATCACACACAACCAGTTATCAGCTCACCTTTCCGCTCCCATATCCCAAATGCAAATTATGGACATTAATGGGTGTTTTTAGCCCATGTTGTATACAGATAAATGTAATCCTCTCACCCATAAGAGAAAAGAGAATGGTGTAAATCATAAATGCCGTTCTCTTTCAGATTTTGTCGCTGGGTATAATGGCACATTATCTAACCACCCTTGTAAAAGGCAGGTATTTGATTTAGGAGCCACACCTCTTATCACTGTCCTGCCGGCAGAGGCGTGATGGAGGGGGGCGGGCGGCATTATTCTTCCTGACAAGCAGTTTAAAAGCAAGAAGGTGAAGAGGCCGCAACAATTGGTTAATAGAAATGTCAGTTGTTGCCACAACATGTGTAGCAGCAAAGCGCATTACGTGCAGGTTATTTACATTGCATAAAATCCTGCATGTGATAATGGATCGACCCTCCAGACAATTACACTTCAGCATTCTCCAGTTTTACTTTAACCTTGAAGCCCGGAGCGCTTCTTTCTTGGGTTACATTGTCTAAAATGTATTTTAAATCTATGTATAAATTTATATTGTCTGGTTTAGAAATATCATTTTCAGTTCCCATAAGGGGTAAGTGTTAATATTTCTTATCTAGTAGACAGGCTGGAGATTGGTGACTTGGGGACCCCTCACAATCAGTGAAACAAGTGACCCTATGGGCAGTCCTCTAAGGCCTTATTCACACGTTCTGTGTTTTTCCCGGTCCACTATTTTTACTCCGTGATCCGTGCAGTTTGGTCTGTACTTGCATCCTGGTGCATCCGTATACACGTCCACATCCACATAAAATAGTAAAAAAACTCGGACACAGATCCAAAAGACTTCTATTGGCTAATCTGTGCCTGAATAGAATTAGGATTCAATGGCCTCTAAAATTGTCTGTGGTCGCAGATCTGCGCTTACAGACAATTTTCATCAAATGTATGAATCCAGCCTATTGGTGGCAATGGATTCGTTCATGGAAATAGTCAATTTCAGCCAAAATGGTAAGTTTTAGCCGACTGCTGACAGACCGTCGTCATCTGGAAGAGTCAAGTGATAAAGATCTTTTCTTTGCAAGTGATCGCGCAATGAAGAATATTTCCAAATCGCTCGTCCTTTTCCTGGTCATTGATATATGGTCACTTTCATTGTCCAAAATGGACTAAAATGTGTACAGCTGTGTCTTTAATAAAATCAGCACATTATCATTTATGCAATGGTTGTTTAACCCTTGACCCACATCTATGTATGGTTTCTGTACAGGGGTTTTCTGTTGAGGAAGCATTTTTGTATAAGCTGGGGCTGTAGGGAACATAACAAAGAGGCATACTTACCCAGCCAGTGCCAGTAACCTGAGCGTCCAGTCCCCATCGGTCCTCTTTTTTGTAGTTCCTGCGATGTACCATATAGGTATAACTGCAAATCACGTCAAAGGAACTACAAAAAGACAGGACTGTGTCAGGGATCTGGACACTCAAGAAAACCATCTGGGGAGCAGGTTGGATGACCTTTTTGCCATGTTCCTTGCAGCCCCAGTAACATGCATAAAATGCTCCCTGCCGAAACAACCCCTTTAAAGAGGATGTACCACCACACCTGACACAGGGATAGATTGGCGCCATCATGGGCAAGCCGGTGCCGCGGTCCGATTCTAACGGAGCCGCGTCATAGAAGGGAGGGAATTCTCTCCCATTGGGGGCCGGCCGGCCTCCCTCCAGTGCTTGAGCACTGGCTGGTAACTGTGGATATAACGGCGCCGTACACTGGAACCGGGCCGCGGTTCTAAAAACGGACCACGGCACCGGCTTGCCCGTGATGGCGCCGATCTCCCTGTGTCAGGTTAAAGAGCATGTACCTGGTGGTACATTCTCTTTAACTAAGTGGGAGCTTAACTAGGGTCCTAGGTTCATATCTAACCATAGATAACATCATGAAAAAATTGTTGTGTTCCCCCTTCCCCTAAGTTTGCAAAGGTGTCTTCTTTGGTTTTTCTTCCATATCCTAAAAATATACTAAGTTTATCAGGTTCTAAAGAATTAGCCAGAAATAAAGATTTAGATTGTGTCCCCAAGTGAGGGTAGGCACTGTTATGATAGGTGGCAACATCTGTATATTTACTGCCTATGTAGCTCACAGCGGTACAGTAGTTGACATAAAGGGGGGGAAAAAAAATCAAAGTCAAAAGAAAACAGATACATTTTCTGCTAGTTGCTCATATGTATGCGTAACAGAAAGAAATAATACAGCTGCCCTAAGGGCTGTGAACAGCAGTCAGCGCCACGCTTCATATCTGTGTTAAACAGGACCTTACAACTTTTTTTTTTCCCCCTTCTTTTGAATATTATAATATTTGACTGTATCAATATTAATTGAATCTCTAAATGTGTAATCAAGGTCAAAACAAGGGCAGATTGTCTTAAAGATGAAGTGTAAGGGAGCCTGGTGCTTTAATAGATTTCAGAGTCGAGTCTTTCAAACAAAATGAAATAGAGCGATTAATCCCGCAGTTGTACGAAGAATTAAAAAAAAAAAAGAAGAAAAGAAACAAAGAAAAGAATAATTTCAGTAACAAAAGCCTGGGTCCCATAGGGAATGAAATTGTGTGGAAGTAATCTGCAGAACCTTATGAGTTAAGAATATAACATATGACTTTTTATTTTATTATTTTACCCTTATTTTGCTTTTTTTTTCTTGTAATGAGAGAATTTTTCTAACACATTTTTTCTTTTTTTTTTTTTTGCTTGGACATGTTTTGATTATTTACTGAATAGGAGTCAAACAGGGAAGCATTTATACAGACCAGAGCGGTCTGCTTGCGGAGAACGGGTTAATCCCTCTCGGTAGTCTGGTAACATAGTAACAAGGGAACTTCTCATTAAGCAAGACTTGCAATGTGGAGGAGAAGAAAAAAAAAAGAGAAAATTTCCTTTTCTGGTGTAGGAGATGGGGTCTGCGTATATATATGCAGAGTGGTAAACTGGAGATCACGATATGCGGAATTCAGGAGAAGAATTTAGTGATAAAATGGTACATGGTGAGTTTTCATTGCTTGTTGAAAGACTTTCATGCCGTTAAAATAAGCATTTTGATGGCGTTGAATTAAGAGTTTTTGTCAGTCTCTTCTCATCATGGATGATTAGACTAAAACGTCTGCTTGTCTTGACTTGAGATCGCCACAGCTTCAGATAACATGCTTTGTGATTGAAGGTCGAAATATTTTGAATTCTAATAGGCTGCCAGATGAATTGCTTGAAATAGACTGTAAAATTTCAAGGCTTCCTTTTCCATCTGCTGTGAAAAGAACCATTGGGAATGGTTGAGCTTGATGATCATAGAATTACTAGATGGTGATTCTAAAACCCTCAAAGGGATGTTGCTATGGAGATGGAGTTCCAAACTGTGAAATGACTCACCTTTGAAAGGCTTCGGGGTCTGAGATGCTGAACACATCATTGTTCAGGTGGTCATTGGTTAGGAAATTGCTGGTGCCTATGTAATCAGCTCTCCTGTGGTAGTTAGCGATCTAAAAAGGTTTGTTCTGAACGATGTGGGACAACAGCAACGTGCAGAAGATGGGCCCTCTCCCTCCTGGTTTGCTTACTCTACAACTTAAAAAAAACAAAAATAAAAAAAAAACTGTGTACACAACATCTTTAGCAAATAAAAAAATAAAAAAGAGTGTCTCTATAGAGAATTTATTTATTTTTATTTTTGGAAAATTAGAATTTTTGCTCCGTCATGAATGCAGACGTAATGGAGGGAATTTATAATCCATTATGGGGCAAACCAATGAAACCGGGCTCTCCTGTAGAGCGGGGTGGGAGGGGATCTCTGAGTCAGCTCGGTGACAACTGCTGCCCACGTTTGTGTTTATGGAAGTTACGAAGAATCAGCTGGAACCAGCAAAATGTGCTTGATTGATCATGTTCACCTCCTGGTCTCTAATCTCTCATTTGTATTGTCTTGTCAGAGATTTCCTGCTACACATCTTTTCTCTGACATTTGTGCCGGTTCAGAGAATTGACAAGAGTCCAAGGTGCTGCTGCACTTTATCATTCGCTCTGGCAGATTCCAAAGAGAAATTTTGTGCACAGTTGACAATGCTGTCTAAGTACTGTTACATCTCATGACATAATCCATTAGATGTTATATGTAGCAGCCCCCCCCCCCCCCAAAAAAAAAACCACAACGTGCCTCTGGTTTGAGAAGGAGGAACGCAAAAATATTTTTTTAAATAATATCAATTTAAAGAAAGAATATTGTGTCATGTTTTGACACCCTCCCAAAACAAAAGGGTTGGGTGGTAAAAATCGGTCATGCCCAACCCTTTACTCCACTGGCATAATTTGTTATGGGAGAGTCAGGAGGCCGCCATACACCTTATTCTGTTGGCAGTAGCTTCAACTAACTTTTTAGTATTAGGTGTTTGGGCACCTAAACTCACAGAGTAGGACTGCCCTCTAAATAGAGTAGTAGGAGACCTCAGATTGTCATACATCACTTTTGTGACCAATCAGGGCACATAGAAAGCAGTAATAGTTTTCCCAGACTAAAAATTTTTATGGCTAAGCCGTCAGAGTTGTTTTCCAACAAGATAACTGTAGAACTGCTAAGCTTGGGCAAATTTTTAAATATCTCAGGAACTTCATTTTACCTGGAGTGCCACTGCCCCTTCAAACAACTGATTAATGCGGGTGGCAGGAGTCAATGTCCCGCTCATTTAATATCGGGGGCCTACTTAAATAATAGGCAGTTTTTTTAAAACCAGAACACACCTCCAAGATTCAACAATCAACCTTACATCCAAGGTTGTAAGTTTAGGCAGAAGAATGTTATTTTATTACTGAAGACTGATGCTCAAACCATTCTTGAGGTTATTGCGCTTTGTTAAACAATACCTGTTATGATAATGACCAGCACACAACAGCCTGCAGCCACAGCCGACACCATAAAATCGCTTTCCATTAATTTGTCCCATGTATTGACTGTGTTTGTGTATGGAACTCATGGGCCGGCATGGGATGTATCCAGAGAAACGCAGTCTTTTGGCATCCACTATAGAAGAAGCATCTGACCTGCTGATACGTTCCAATAGGGTACATGGCATGAAGGTAATTTTCTTACCATCATCATTGGCACGGTTTTCAGGATATCATCAGTATATTTAATATGCTATTTAGGCATTTTGGAGCACTTGGACGGGACTACCACCCTCAGTGCACCGATCCTTCCCCCCAAAGAGCATCACCCCAATATTCATTTGCAAGGGTAGAGGAATCATTGCAATAAGGGCCGTAGCCCTGCCCCAGTGTGCACAGGAGGTTAGATGTTTGTGTTTTGGGGCATAATCGACCTAAGTATTGCCCACATTAAAAAAAAAAAGCTATAGCTTTTGCTGTAGTCCCAAAAAATTTGCAACTATAACGGTTGAAGAAAAAGATCAAAACATCCTAAAAGACAAAGGGGATAAAGAAAAATGGCAGAACATTTCAAAGTGAGTCTCAAAGCTGGTGTGTAAACATAGTCACACAATTTTGGCTGACTTTCCTCTGTAGAAAAACTACAGCTATTGGGAGTTGTATTCCTGAACCATCTGGAGGTCTATAGAACAGAGGCCATTGAACATAAGATTTTAAGAAAAAGAAATGGATAATGTTTGGATGTGTACATTTTTTTGGTATATGTATTATGCTGGATGAAACAACTGGTGCCCCTTGGCCTCTGTGTCATCACGTGTATATGCTCATTGTAGGTTTATGTTATTATGTATCTGGTGAGCTGAGGTCTATCGGCAGTAAGATAGCACTAGACAATCAGCGCAGGGAAATTGTTGCACTTTGGTTCATATTGGACCCTGAAGAGATTGCACAATTACAACAAATTGTTTGTGAGCAAGGCAAGTGACTGCCCCATTTCTGCCTGTATTATGTGAGCTATGGGGCTGTGTGTTCTTTATTCTGGATGGTATTTATGAGGGGGTTTTGGCCTATTTTTTATCTGGTGAGAAGAGTAACATTTACATTTTAACACTGTTAACGCTATGGTGAGTCAGTGGACATAGGAAGGTGTAATTTGCTTCCAACAGTGTTTAGAATAAGAATATTTGGGCATGTATTCTTTTGAGGTATCTTTATTTGGCACAAATTGTCACCAGGATGACACAAAGGATCAGTCTGTAAGTGAAAAATATTAGTGTATTACAGATTGAAGCTTTATCTCATGGAGTTCCTGAACTTACAGACCAGTTCCTAAAATACTTCATGAAGGTTAAATGTTTTAAGAGTTCCTTCCTGTAGTTCCATCATTATTTACTTACAGCGCCACCCATTTCCCTACATATCAATTTACCGGCCTGCATGTGTCCAAGACCACATTTATATTGCAGTCTTTTGGTTAGTATTTTACAAGCCAAGAACAAGAGTGGTCATTGAGAGATCATTGTAATGCTTCCGTGGGGTCTGTACCTTCTGTGCTACCCAACTGGTTTGACTTGGGGTCAAACTTGGGATTAGCATCTAAATACCCTCTAGATTTTACCTTTTATCCCATTTCAGGATGCAGAAACTGGACTTTTGCTGCTAGAGGGTACTCTGTTACTCCCCCAGAAGTTGTTCTGGTATGGCTGGTTGCTGACCAAGTAGACCAGAGAGCCCTGGTACCAGGGACACAGGCTGAGGCAAGGCTGGTGCTCTTGTGGGTAATAGGCAGCCATGTAGTAGAGTCAGGTCCAAGCAATAGAGTGTAGGCAGATTACAAAGGGTCAGAGTCAGCAGTCCTGTTCATAGACAGGAGGAAGGGTTATTGTAGTACAGAACTACAGATATCAGAAACAGCACATCTGTGCCATTGCAAAACAACCCAAATAATTAGGCAAATGGTGGAGCAACCCTAGGTAATATCAGATAAATGCTTTTATGCTGGATTAACTGTTTAATTATGTCCAAAATAAGTACAGTAGAAAGATGGTTCACGTAATAAATGATACTGAGAGAGTGTGTTCTGACCACAGACATAGGGATACTTATCAGTCATTGGGTCGGTCCCCAGTGGCTTTCACCTGCAACATCGACCATGATTGATAGATCTTTCCCTTTTTGCATATAGGGAGAGTAGAGATGAGCTTTGACTCCCGGTGGCTAGAAGAGATGGATATAGACCTAGAATTGCCTCGTGCTCATGGTTACAGCCTATGGCCATGTTTTCCAGGAAGTGCCAGGGCTCCATCCATCTTCTCTAACCACTGGGAGTCAAATGCTAAGCGTTTGGGTTTCATGAACCCAAATTTATTGTGGTTTTGGTCATCTGTAAGGGAGAGGTCTATGAATTAAGCCTGAGACATCATGGGGCACCCCCCTATGACTTTTGGTTCAGGCAATAATAAAATGATGCCAGGTTCCCTTTAATGTCTCTGGATAACCTGGAGCAATTATTCCTTCCCGCGCTTCGACTTCTCACTCACTAGTTTGACTTCTCAAAGCCATCTTGCCCCTGGTTAAAGTAGACCTGTTTCTTTCTTATAAGAAATTCTTGGTGGATACAGAGAGCTCTACAAACATAGGACCAGAAATTGTAATCTGTGTTATAACGCTCCCTTGTAGGGAAACGTTTCCAGCGGATTAAATAAATATGTAAATCTAACCCTGCGTTGCCTTTTATCTATGCAATTTTACCTTTTTCTTCTATTAAGTATATGAGAGATTTGTACATTCAATATATATATATATATATATATATATATATATATATATATATATATATATATGCATACATATACATATACTTTCACACACACACACATCAAATGTAGCCGTTCAGTTTATTGGGGAAGACAAAACTTTCCCCCTTTTGTTTGGCGCTTGATAAGAGAGATCTTCAAGGAGAATTGCAAATCATTTGTGGTTTCTATATTCAGAATACCACATCCAAGAGTAATTTGCTTTAATTTCACCCAATTTAACCTATACTTCACACCATCTCCATTCAGCTTTAATAGCTGTGTTCTATGCATAAGAAAAGCAGATAAATCTCCACAATTAGCCCCGCAAATGATTGCAACTCACAAGGGCTTGGAGGAGACAAAACTTGAAACACTAGAGCACCTAACAAAGACGCGAGGGAAGTGGCTCTGATGCTGCGGACTCAAGGAAAAGTCTGTATTGTAAAGAGTGCAGGAAGGAGCACAGCTCTGAGTGACGGAGAGTGATGAATGGAAACGCTTGGAGAGAAACAGAAGGAAGAAAAGACGTCCTAATGTGCAACAGTTTTATAAACCACAGAATTCAACAATTTATGAGTTACAATGGAAAAGTCTAGTTTTTCTGGTCCTGACGAGTGCTGTGGTCATATCACTGATACTTTAAAAATCAACTTATGGCTTGGCTACTTTAACTAAATGTAATTTTGCTTTGGGGGATCAAAGCTAATTTTTTTTGTTCTTGCCCACACATAGTCGGGGACAGTATCAGTGTATGGCTATGTTCACACTTAGTATAACACCGTCCTGGCGACGCTTGGCACCTTCCTGCAGCCGATACTGCTGTATCGGCTGCAGGAACATTATTATGTGAACATAGCCTATTACAGAATGTTTTATAATGATTCTACAAGTGGAAATCAGGTCTCTATGCACTAACCTACCTGTGATAGATTTACATAAGTAGCCTTAACCAATGGTGTGACTCAGACACTGCAGACTTCCTGTAGGTCAGTCATGTCAAACTCTGGCCCGTGGTGCCATTATTTTTGGCCCGCCGGGCATTTCAGAGTTTTAATGACATCTGGCCCGCCATGGCTACTATACAAGAGACTATAGGGGAGAGCTGGCTACTATATGAGACTATTGGGAGGGCTAGCTACTGTATGAGACTACTGGAGAGATCTGGCTACTATATAAGAGACTATGGGGAGGGCTGGCTACTATATGAGACTATGGGGGAGGGCTGGCTACTATATAAGAGACTATGGGGAGGGCTGGCTACTATATAAGAGGCTATGGGGAGGGCTGGCTACTATATGAGACTATGGGGAGGGCTGGCTACTATATAAGAGACTCGGGAGGGCTGGCTACTATATGAGACTATTGGGGAGGGCTGGCTACTATATAAGAGACTATGGGGAGGGCTGGCTACTATGAGACTATTGGGGAGGTCTGGCTACTATATGGGACACTTGGGGGGCTGGCTACTATATAAGAGACTATGGGGAGGGCTGGTTAACATGTGGGGCAATTTTGGGAGGATTGGCTATTATATGGGTTGGGGTTTAATCATGTCATAGCAATTTATCATGTCATGTCATTTATCATAGTGCACGGGGCTGGGAGACTCACACCACTGACAGTGCCAGCACCGATGCATTCGCGCTTCAATAATTATCAAGGTTGGCCGAGGCTTTGTCTAATTTTTTAATTTTGGCCACTGTGTGTTTGAGTTTGACACCCCTGCACTGTATCTAAATTGTAGTTACACAGCATTTGGGGTTAAGGTAATCTACCTCCGAAAATGTTGTCCAAAGTACACTGCAGAAATCAAAGGCTATACTCAGAATTTTTTGCATTGTATTTTATGGTATATTTTTCCCCTTAGGGTATGCTCTCATCACATTTTACCCCTCGGGTTATGCACGCATCACATCCCCCCCCCCCCCCCCCCCTTAGGTTATGTACGCATCACATTTTTCCCGTCTGCCTAAGCTCACATCATATTTTTCCCCTTAGGTTACGCTTACATTGCCCTTTTTTCTGCCAGGATATGCTCACATCACATTTTTCCCCTTGGGGTATGCTCACATCACATTTTTCCCCTGGGGGTATGCTCACATCACATTTTTCCTCCCGGGGTATGCTCACATCACATTTTTCCTGCTGGGGTATGCTCACATCACATTTTTCCTGCCGGGGTATGCTCACATCACATTTTTCCTGCCGGGGTATGCTCACATCACATTTTTCGTTCTGGGGGTACGCTCACATCACATTTTTCTCCTCGGGGTACGCTCACATCACATTTTTCCTGCCGGGGTATGCTCACATCACATTTTTCCTGCCGGGGTATGCTCACATCACATTTTTCCTCTCGGGGTATGCTCGCATCACATTTTTCCCCTCGGGGTATGCTCACGTCACATTTTTCCTTCCGGGGTATGCTTACATCACATTTTTCCCCACAGGGTATGCTCACATCACATTTTTCCCCATGGGGTATGCTCACATCACATTTTCCCCCTCGGGGTATGCTCACATCGCATTTTTCCTCTCGGGGTATGCTCGCATCACATTTTTCCCCACGGGGTATGCTCACATCACATTTTTCCTGCCGGGGTATGCTCACATCACATTTTCCCCCTCGGGGTATGCTCACATCACATTTTTCCCCTCGGGGTATGCTCACATCACATTTTTCCCCTCGGGGTATGCTCACATCACATTTCCCCCCCTCGGGGTATGCTCACATCACATTTTTCCTGCCGGGGTATGCTCACATCACATTTTCCCCCTCGGGGTATGCTCACATCACATTTTTCCCCTCGGGGTATGCTCACATCACATTTTTCCCCTCGGGGTATGCTCACATCACATTTTCCCCCCTCGGGGTATGCTCACATCACATTTTCCCCCTCGGGGTATGCTCACATCACATTTTTCCCCTCGGGGTATGCTCACATCACATTTTTCCCCTCGGGGTATGCTCACATCACATTTTTCCCCTCGGGGTATGCTCACATCACATTTTTCCCCTTGGGGTATGCTCACATCACATTTTTCCTGCCGGGGTATGCTCACATCACATTTTTCCCCTCGGGGTATGCTCACATCACATTTTTCCCCTCGGGGTATGCTCACATCACATTTTCCCCCTCGGGGTATGCTCACATCACATTTTCCCCCTCGGGGTATGCTCACATCACATTTTCCCCCTCGGGGTATGCTCACATCACATTTTCCCCCTCGGGGTATGCTCACATCACATTTTTCCCCTCGGACTATGCTCACATCACATTTTTCCCCTCGGGGTATGCTCACATCACATTTTTCCCCTCGGGGTATGCTCACATCACATTTTTCCTGCCGGGGTATGCTCACATCACATTTTTCCCCTCGGGGTATGCTCACATCACATTTTCCCCCTCGGGTATGCTCACATCACATTTTTCCCCTCGGGGTATGCTCACATCACATTTTCCCCCTCGGGGTATGCTCACATCACATTTTCCCCCTCGGGGTATGCTCACATCACATTTTTCCCCTCGGACTATGCTCACATCACATTTTTCCCCTCGGGGTATGCTCACATCACAAATTCTCCCCTCGGGGTATGCTCACATCACATTTTTCCTGCCGGGGTATGCTCACATCACATTTTTCCCCTCGGGGTATGCTCACATCACATTTTTCCCCTCGGGGTATGCTCACATCACATTTTCCCCCTCGGGTATGCTCACATCACATTTTTCCCCTCGGGGTATGCTCACATCACATTTTTCCCCTCGGGGTATGCTCACATCACATTTTTCCCCTCGGGGTATGCTCACATCACATTTTTCCTGCCGGGGTATGCTCACATCACATTTTTCCCCTCGGGGTATGCTCACATCACATTTTCCCCCTCGGGTATGCTCACATCACATTTTTCCCCTCGGGGTATGCTCACATCACATTTTTCCTGCCGGGGTATGCTCACATCACATTTTTCCCCTCGGGGTATGCTCACATCACATTTTTCCCCTCTGGGTATGCTCACCTCACATTTTTCCCCTCGGGGTATGCTCACATCACATTTTTCCCCTCTGGGTATGCTCACCTCACATTTTTCCCCTCGGGGTATGCTCACATCACATTTTTCCCCTCGGGGTATGCTCACATCACTTGTTTTCTTTTGGGGTATGCTCACATCACCTTTTTCCCCAAGACTGGTGCTGTTTTTAGCAGTACCTTACTAGCCCTTTAAATTTCCTTTGTTAGTGACCATGAGAGCAAAACACATTGACCCCTATTAAGAACCACAACGATTTATATATATCTTTTTCATGCTACTGCTCATTATCATTTCCAGGGGGGAAAAATACAGTTACAGCAAATCTCGGTACTATATTACATTTCGGAGTGACTCTGGCTGTTTGCTTTCTGGTATATTAAAGCGCTATTTCTTTGTGCCGGTCTTCATCCTCCATGCGGGCATCTCCAAGTCGCTATATCTCGTTGAGTGGTCGTTCCGGCTGAAGACAAAGGCCATGTCACATTTGTATCAGCTAGTTTTCCAGGCAATATTATAAAACTTTCAGTCCAATCAGCACCTCCATTTAAATGCCACAAATTACAGCAGCAAAACAATAATTCCGCTGATTAGCCCTTTTCCATTTCTTGTAAGTGAACTGTTTATGCTGTCGAGTACCTCAGAAAAAACGCAAAAGCCAAAACAGCCTTGATTAGTCAAGGAGTAATTGGATGACTTGATTTCAAGCAAGAGAATGAATTGGTTGATGATAGCCTGCAACTAAGTGTAGTGGTTCTGTTCAGATGAATACATAACATACAGTCATAAGATCTTGACATGGTTAGAACATGGAAGCCTCTCAGAAAGCCAAGTCTATCTTCCGAGTCTAACTTTTTAATGAGCAATAGATCCGAAAGACGTTTTATAGAAGGTTTCTATTTTATTGTGAACTTCCTTGCACATGATAAAAATCTGACGCCGTGGAAAATCTTTCCTAATGGAAAATCGGGGACAATTGGATGGCTGCACCTTGTTCAGGATATAGCCTTTTTCCTAACTAATAAAACCTAATAAAAGACACTGTACCATGATACAGCATATAAGGATTTTTCGCTTAATGTTTCTAGACCTACAGCAAAGTTTTAGTTTGCACTTTTTTTTAAACTCGGACTAGGAAATCAGACAAATATAAAGAAAAAGGCAACGGATAAATTAAAAAGACTTTACAAAGACTTTTTTTTTTTTTTTTATAAGGTGGATAGAATGGTGTAGACCCCTGCACTATTCTGGATAGAGTAGCGTATATATCTGCAAAGCGAAAAATTGAATGTATCGCTTTCCATCTCAATCTACCCTAAGGGTACCTTCACACAAACCGGATTGCAGCGGATTTCACGCTGCGAGTTTGCAGTGAAATCCGCTGTGAATCCTGGTAGTATGAAGTTCAATGGGGTTACATATCCGCAGCGGAATGTGAGGCTTTCGGCTCCCGTCGGTCCCACTCAGCCAATCAATGCACAGCATCACTGATTGGCTGAGTGGGACCGACAGGAGCCGGGAGCCTCACATGCAGCCGCGGCGCCGAGCAGGTAATGTATGCTGCAAGGGGCCGGGTTACATATCTGCAGCGATATGAAAATTCCGCTGCAGATATGTAACCTCATTGAACTTCACACTACCAGGATTTGCACTGGATTTTGCAGTGTGAAATCCGCTGCAATACGGTATGTGTGAAGGTACTCTAAAGAATTTTTGTTTTAAATGTTTTTATTGATATTTTGGACATATATGCAACATTGTAAGCTACAGATATAGACAGCCATTATACTGCTTAACGAAAGATATGGTTGTAACAGTCAGGCAGAAAATTGTGGACAGGTTGCGGCAATGCCATCCTCGTAAAAAGTAGTGGCTAAGTATCTCCCCTACAGGATGAGGTGTATTTAAAGAATTGTCATTTACTGCTGTTTCCTAAAGGTTATTTCCAACGACAATTGAGTGGGTATGAATGTTGTGGGGGTTGTCAGGGATGAATGTTGCCGCATCTGATATTAAGAACAAAAGTCCTGTGTCCCCGAAATTATTGTATGGACAGCCACATGAGCTGCCACTCCATTTACTACTTTAGGTGGGAAAAAGGTGGCGAAGTACAGCATTTGGGTCACACTGATCAGATATTTAACCCTGTTGGATGTGCGCCTTTCAAGCCCTTTATGGGTCAAAGGGATACTAGTTCTCCTTAAAGATAGTCCGCCAAAGTTGTGTGCAGACTTAGAGGCCCTTCCTGCGCCACTGGGAATTCTGGAAAGAAAGTATATGCAAAATAGTTCACAAATCTCTCAGGCTAAGTGGTGTTCCTTCAAATCAGTGTTTCACTCTATCTAGGAGTCTTAGAACACTGATTGGGAAAATATACCAAGCCAAAAAAATCTCTAAAAAAGGAAAGGCTGCCCATCTGCAGACAGCTGTTTCAGGGTTGTTGCCCCTTTTCAGTGCGCAGTAGGGTGTTGGCCGGCTAGTGAGAGGCCTATCAACGTAGGTCAAAGGGATACTAATCCTCCTTAAAGGGAATCTGTCACTAGCTTTATTCCGCCTTAAATGAGGGGAGCATAAACTAGTGACAAATGCTGAACAGATCAGTGTATTGCTTACACCATTCTGTTTTGCCGTTCTCCTTATATGCAGGAGAATAGGATTCTTGCCACACCCCTCCCCCCGCCCTCCAGCTGCTGATTGACAGTTGGCTGCCTATACACAGCATGGATAGATAACTGCCAATCATCAGCTGGTGGGCGGAGTTTTCTGCTTCTCATGAATATCGAGGACTATCAGGCTCATGCACATAATGGAGAGGACTACTTATTGTCCAGGTTATGCAGGAGAATATCTCTGAATCAGCTGCGCAGAGCAATGTAAGTAATACATCATTCTGTTCAGCGTCTCTGTTACTAGTTTATGCTACCGTTAAATAGGACATCCTAAACTGACAGAGTCTCTTTAAGGAGAGTCTCTCATAAACACATGTGGACACTAAAAGGCCATTCCTGCTCCCCTGGGAATTCGGGGAAGAAAGTATATGTATAATAGCTCTCACACCACTTATGGGTATGTTCACACATACGGATTTGCTGCAGAAAGTGTGCAGTGTTACAATAAGTTGCAGAGAAAATCCATTTTTTTATATTTTCGTATCCTGCTAGGAAAAGGAAAATTGGAATGTGACAAACTACAGAAATGGAAGCAATTTTGCGGTATGTTTTATGATAGAAGGCTGTCTGTAAATGCATATGTCACAAGGGTATGTTTTCTCCTGAGATGTATGCATCCACTGGAAACAGGGAAGTATTAGGTGAAAACAGCATAACTCCTACAGTATAAGGTTATATCAATTCGCAGGTAAACCTCATTCAGATGAATATAACAGAGGCAAAAATTTCTGCACGTGAACACGCCCTGAATACTCATTTATAGGCAGAATTTACTGCTCAATTGTAGTCAATTATCTAAGGAAATAAAGGTATATAGGAATATTATTCATAGATTCTTCTAATTTTCTTTTTATATCTAAGTGAAACATTGAATAAACAAGTTTGCAACCTTTTTTTTTTTAAAAGGGGTACTTTGGAAACATTTTTTTAAATCAATTGTTATCAGAAAATTAAACAGATTTGTAATTTACTTCTATTTGAAATTCTCAAGTCTTCCAGTACTTATCAGCTGCTGTATGCTTTGCAGGAAGTGGTGTATTCTCTCCTGTTTGATACAGTGCTCTTTGCTGCCACCTCTGTCCATGTTAGGAACTGTCCAAAGCAAGAGAGGGTTGCTTCTGGGATTTGCAACTGCTCCAGACAGTTCCTCACATGGACAGAGGTGGCAGCAGAGAGCACTATCTCAGACTGTAAAGAATAAACCACTTCCTGCAGGACACACAGCAGCTGGTAAGTACTGGAAGACTTGAGATTTTAAAATAGAAGTAATCTACAAATCTGTATAACTTTCTGATACCAGTTGATTTAAAAACTATTTTTTCCCAGTTGGAGTTAAGCCATTTGGAAAATGAGAGCTAGAATAGGATTGGTTCCTATGGGCCATTTCTTTGCTTCTTCCTGCCACTAGTGTAAATTTACCCCCACACTATTTCCAATATGAGGATCAAGGGGTCATTGCTTACACCAGTGCACGAGGATAGGCAACACCCTTTCAGACAGTGTATTATGGGTACTATTCCCCCATACACATGTACATGCTCATGGATTCTCATTGGGGCGTAAACAATGATAACTTTGGCAGCTGGGTATCTTCCGAAAAATAAAAGGAAGGGGTTGCCCCATTTTTCTCTCCTTTTGATGTCATGTGTTATGGGATAGTCCGGAGGCTCCCGTAAACATGGATACTTTTGTTTTTAGAGTCGGGAAGTGGCCATAAACATTGGTTAACTGGACTGGTCTAAAGTTGACTACACATTGTCAGCTACACATGTATGGCCAGCTATGCTATCCTTTCCTTGCTTTTAGCTTCAAACTGCATCGAAACAGTACCTGGGAAAGCCCCTTTACATGCATAGCATGCCTAACATGGGGCAGTCACATGCATAGCATGCCTAACATGGGGCAGTCACATGCATAGCATGCCTAACATGGGGCAGTCACATGCATAGCATGCCTAACATGGGGCAGTCACATGCATAGCATGCCTAACATGGGGCAGTCACATGCATAGCATGCCTAACATGGGGCAGTCACATGCATAGCATGCCTAACATGGGGCAGTCACATGCATAGCATGCCTAACATGGGGCAGTCACATGCATAGCATGCCTAACATGGGGCAGTCACATGCATAGCATGCCTAACATGGGGCAGTCACATGCATAGCATGCCTAACATGGGGCAGTCACATGCATAGCATGCCTAACATGGGGCAGTCACATGCATAGCATGCCTAACATGGGGCAGTCACATGCATAGCATGCCTAACATGGGGCAGTCACATGCATAGCATGCCTAACATGGGGCAGTCACATGCATAGCATGCCTAACATGGGGCAGTCACATGCATAGCATGCCTAACATGGGGCAGTCGAATGCATAGCATGCCTAACATGGGGCAGTCGAATGCATAGCATGCCTAACATGGGGCAGTCGAATGCATAGCATGCCTAACATGGGGCAGTCACATGCATAGCATGCCTAACATGGGGCAGTCACATGCATAGCATGCCTAACATGGGGCAGTCACATGCATAGCATGCCTAACATGGGGCAGTCTGGTGCATTTCAGCAGCAAGGCATGGCCTATGAAGGCAAAGCATTTGCTTTTAGTGAAATCTGGAGGTTTCTGTTCTGACATTGTAAGCTGGTGATCAGCATTGACTCCTTTAGCAGACCTGTGTCTTCATAGAGGTAATACACGTTATATTTGCCATTTATTGAAATCATTATCTTTCCTTTGCCGGCTTATTTGCATAAAGTCTAGTTAGCGTGTTGCCCCATCATGTCATGAAAAGTGCATGAAGTCAGCACACATACTTCAGTAATATCTGCCTGCTGTACCCTCGCCTTTCCAGTTGGCAATTTGAAATTATGGCTTCTGCTGCACTTTAAATGCGTGTTAATAGCGTGTGCTCCTAACAAGGGCCAGCACCATTTTGTTCACATTGTGAGTGCTTGTCACTCATGGATGACAAATGTACCTTCCCCAGCTTCTCTGATGGCCCCCTCAAAACCATACCCTCAAATCAGGCCGATGAAATTAGCCGCTGTGTAAATTGTGTGTCTGAGTGGTTCATTATCTAATCACGGTCAAAACCACAGTGATAAAGTAGATTGAAGCTGGGGGAGAGGTCTGCCAGATGATTTCAGGCCAATCCCAGTTTCCCATGGAAACTCAGACCCTGCCGAAATGATCATATCATTTCTTGTAACTTTGGTGCATAGTAAAGAGGCAGTGGGGGAAAAGAGTCATTTAGAGCTGGATTTATTTAGCACTTGTCAATCTACTGATTAATGGCAGGAAACTATACATCTGGGAATCAGCAGTTTGTTTTCCCTGTTTTTTTTTTTTTTTTTTTTATTGGTCCTCTTTTCTCTGATCAGCATCATGTTGTTGACGCCTGACACCTTTCCTGCAGCTGGGCTTCCGATAGTCATTCATGCTTTCCAGCTGTAGATACAAAGTTACAGTCACTGCAAGTGTTCTGGATCTTCCGGCCTTCTCCACTAGCTCAGTCATCGGGTTTGGGTGGCAATTTTACAAGCTAGAAAACAGCTTTGTGATGCGCTCGTAGACTGTCCACTTGTATCTCATTGTGCAGTGTTATGATGCGGGATGCAAAAAATAATGGGAAAATTCTATTTAATTTAGCATTGTATCAACCAGAAACTTTGGCGCTTGTGCTTACTACTGATTCTTACAAAAACAGAGCAGAGAAAAACAGTTATGGTTACATGGCCTGATCCGCCGTGTAAGTAAACGTTGATCTGCTAGGTTGGCGCTCACTTTCTAAGACTATCATACGGCCCAATGATCGTGCAGCCCTTTCCTTTAATCAGCCATACTTTCCTTATTACACAGAGAGATATGTAGCCAACAGCAGATTACTTTTTGACAGGTTTAGGGCACTTTCACACATACCGTATCGCAGCGGATTTCACTCTTTCCAAGTCGAGCGGGGACAGGTAAGCATGGTCTCTTTATTGTTTTTAAACGTTTGCTGTGGCACTATACACTAGCAGTGAAATGAAAATCCGCTGCAAAAATGGAGTGCCATAGACTTCATTCATAATACTACCCTGTGTAGAGCCTGCAACCAGCTCGCTCATCAGCTGATCACTCACTTTAAGAGTCCATAGCGTTAACATATTGCATTTCACGCTGGCAATTTCTCCAGTGATATCTGCTGCGATACGGTAACGGTATGAACTCTTGAAGTAAGTGATCAGCTGATGAGCGAGCTGGTCGCAGGCTCTACACGGGGTAGTATCTGCCTCTTTTGGCAGATCACTCCATGTAACGTCTTGGTTTTTGTCTATATTCCTGGCATTATACCATGTCGATAGACTTTAATGGACCGAAATACAGTGTACTTGTTACTACATTTGGTCCATTTATCCAACATAATTTGTTTTCCTTTTGCAGCGTAGTATAGACTGACTAAATAGACTGAACATCTGGTCTAAAAACGTCAGTGGCCAGCCATAGTATATATTAGCACGCTTTGCTGCTACTGTCCTTGCATATACCAGCAATGTAAATGAAATACAAGTGTTTTAAGATCCAGAGTAGTGACAGTATGTAGCATGTGACATTCACAGTATACACTACCTTAGAAACAAAGGCAGGAATCAGAAGAGAAAGCTAGTTCTATCATTTGGTTGTGGGTCTAAACACTCTTAGGATCCCGACTCTAAGACATGTCAAAGTTTTGTAAACACTCGGGTACCTTTTAATCATGGCACACCACTGATATAAATATGCAAATGAAGTCTTTTGGCACACTGGAAGCGGGCCCAGCTCTGAAGGCTCATATCCCGATCTAAGCACATTTGAACAGACAGTCTAGTGGATATTTGTGAGGAAATGCTCGCTGAATTGAGACCACGACCAGATTATAGATACCACATAAACACCCGCCAGAGCGTCTGCCACCCAGGGGAGGAGACAGTACACACAAAAAGACTTCATTTGCATACACAGAAAACGGAGGAGATCTCGGAAAGCGGGTGGTGGTTTATAAAGTGGAGGGCACCATCAGAATCTGTGCGGCGGCGCCCATCAGGGCACATGAACATTTTTATATGTTGGTTTAAATGGTACATTTGCTTTAACTTTTTGAAAAAACTGCTCTCAGTGACCATCTCCCCCCTCTTTTTAGATTGCATAGGGATCCAGCAACACACCTGGCCCACCGGGCCTGATGTATATTGTCTGTGGCTAGTTTTGTTTTCAGCTGTGCTTATGATGCCCCCATTCAGGGGCATTAATGACACCGTCGGGAAAATTAAAGACTTTGTCACTGGCTGAACATTATGAGCAGTCACAGCAAAGCGCCAGTCACCTATTGGTAATTAAGTTTACAGTTAGCAAGTAATCAAGAACTGAGCAAAATGTAATAATTATGATGATAATAAAGAGCTTTTATATAGCGCATAAAATTTTTATGCAAAGCAATACACCGAATTCTGGCGGCACAGATTCCTTGCCCAACTGAGTTTACAATCTATCTTTATGCCATGTCCAGGGACAAAGTGCCTTCCTGAAGGTCACAAGAATGCAGCATTGGCATTTGACAAAGTCTAAACCTACTTTTAGTGTTGGTGCCGCTCACCAAAGAGGCCATTGCATCCTTTATACCCATCTTTCCCATGTTGGGGTTTAGTTTAAGCTTTGGCTTCCATAGCCTCTTGACCTTTCTCCATAGCCGCTTGATTTCCTTAGGTGCTGACTTTAACTGCATTTACTCTTACTGTGCAGTAACTTGTTGCTGAACATTTTACATGTTTGTAATGTATGTAACTTCTGAATGATCATATGTCTAGTGTATAATTCACATTTTAAGACAATAAACCCCCAAAATTCTACATTTATATTACATTTTACTTACTAATTTAACTTCTTATATTCACCCCTTCCAGTTTCCCCTTCTTTTCTGTAGTACTTGGAAAGGGGGAGGGGGGGGGGCATGTCTAAAGCTGGATATATACAAAACAGATTTGCCTACCATCAGATACATGTGAAGTCTCCCTACTCTCAATATTTTAGTTTTCGGCATGCTGTCAGAGTTATCATTTCGTCATATGGATAAACTTGTCTGTATCAGCAGCCACCACTAATCAAATGCTGCACGCTGTGGTTCGGATGAACCCCAATGTGATTGAAGTTTGCTCAACTCTAGTCTGTATTGTTCTTGGCTTTGTAGTAGTTTTACCTCATGGTGCCCATAAAGCCTAAAGTTTTTTTTTTAATTCTTGATACCTCTTCTATGTTTATACTCTGTTAAAGGGGGAACTTCTAAAACTTATTAAGGCCGAGTCAACATTCATCCGGCGGTGCGGCGGCGTTTCCCTTCCTGCTGGAGAAACGCATCTTTGAAATGATCCCATTGTTTTCAATGGGACCGTTCAAAGCATGGAGCGTGCAAATAGTGCCGCCGGACGCCTTGTGCGGCAGAACTTATCCTGCAGCATCCTGACGCAACACTGGTCCGGTGATGCGGCGGCTGCATCCATTGAAGTCTGTGGGGCGCCGGAGGCCTTGCCGGTAGCAACGCTACTCCAAGGAAAGGTGTCCCCAGCCCCCCCATTAACCCTTGTGACTGGCAGGAGGGGCAGCACCCTATAGAGAGGTCCCCATATTCTGCTGCCCCCAGTAGAGGGCTCCGATGTGAGTTGCCCCCCCCCCCTTACCCCCATAGTAGTTCACCTGCTCTGATGGCTTGGATGCTGCCTTCTGTAGCAGCTGACCCTATAGATGTCCCCATGTAAAGGGCTCCGATGTGAGTTTTCCCCCCCGCCCACCTTTAGTAGTTCACTTGCTCTAATGCAGCCTGCACGTAAAGGAAAAAAGTGATTGTAACTGATGCCAACTGATGGATTTTATGAAAAAAAGGATAGAAAACCTGATGACAACTAATGCCTTTTTGGCATCAGTTGTGACATCAGCTGTGATCAGTTTCTTTCCAAAAAACGGAAACGCATGCAACCTATATATATGTAAACCTAGCCTTATACATTGCTCTCAAGAAGCATTCCAGTTTTTTTTTTTAATTTCTCCCCCTGCTGCAGGCTGGCATATATACTAATCATTGATAATCTGTGTCCTGTGTCACGGCTTCATTCTGGTCCTACAGCGCCGCTCAAATCCAGCTGGCCTCCACATGACCTCTTTGCTGGCTGGCCTGCAGCTAAGGAGGACGGAAGTCACAGTTTCAAATGCATCTCTAAGAGAGTACCCTCATAGAGATGCATTGGAGACCCTGACTTCCGGTCTTCAAAAGCCATGTAGAAAGAAGCGGGTTAGAAGAATTGTAACATCACCACCAGAAGGATCTGAATGGCCCCATAGAACTGTAATGAAGCCGCGCCAACTGGACACTGATCTTCAATGGTAAGTATATGTGCCAGCCTGCAGGAGGTGGTCCGAAATGCTTCTTTAATAAAGTTATATTACTTTGTATTATAATGTGAAAGTTCAAGCATTTTAATGTATACATTAAAATAAATGTAAACTTTTTTGTTTATATATCTACTTCCGTTGAGTGGCAGCAGTGAGGGGCAACACAAGCTCCTCCGCTGCCACCAACAATCCCATTCGCGCAGTTCCTGGTCTCCTGCTTCGATCAAGCGCTGCCACACAGCTCCATTGATACAGGGCAGGATCCCACCCATACTAGGAGATTTTTGTTTCGAATAACCCTTTCCATTTGTTTGTTCTTTACACAGGCGCCTTTGATGATGATGACATCATCCATGTTGAAGGAAGCGTCAACCCACCACGTGACATTGAGATTATCCATGAGGAGCTCCGTCTGAAGGATGAAGAAGCCATCATAGCTGCCATAGATAAGCTTGAAAAAGTAGCTGTGCGAGGAGGAGACAAGAAGTTAAAACCAGAATATGTAAGTGATACAAATCACACTAATATTATTGTTATTTTTTAAAAATATATATTAAATAATTTAATATGATATAATACACTGATACCTTTCATTATAAGTAACTTGGTCTGAAAGTATTTTGCAACACCAGCTGATCATTTAAAAAAAATTGTAACTTGGTAAACAAGCTAGATTTGGTAATACAGTAGTCCCTCAACTTACAGTGGCCTCAAGATACAATATTTTCAACATACAATGGTCCTCTTTGGACCATCATAACTTGAGACCAGACTCAACATACAATACTACCGACAGTCCAGATCTACGAAACATGTAAAGAAAAAAAAAAAAAAACTAGCTGATCGACCAATGAAAGTGGCCATTTTACTGGTAAAATCCCAGTATTAGTGAAGTGCATGCACTGGTTGGCTGTCTGGTATCTCCTCTCTACAGTACAGTGTGATACTACATTTCCTGTACTGCTGTGTGTGTCTAGTATCTCCTCTCGACAGTATAGTGTGATACTACATGTCCTGTGCTGCTGTGTGTCTAGAATCTCCTCTCTACAGTATAGTGTGATACTACATGTCCTGTACTGCTGTGTGTGTCTGGTATCTACTCTTTACAGTATAGTGTGATACTACATGTCCTGTGCTGTTCTTTACCTGGGCCAGGATGAGTTGCACCTTCGGGAATTTTTCTGGCTCCCTGTGTGACCTTTACAGGTCCTAAAAATGCTCCAGTCCTCTAGATAGAAAGTAGTTTACAGTCTCCAGTAGCTCCTTCTAACTGTTATATCTAAGGACTTGCTGTATCCATATTAGTTAGCTCCTTATTTTTCTTTTAAATTTTCATTTTTTGTTATTTTAGAGGATTTTGAACCAATTTCCATTGAGTTTTGGTCTCAACATACAATGGTCGTCCTGGAACCAATTAATATCACATGTTGAGGGACCACTATACAAGGTCCCCTGTGTCTCCATCCTGATACTGGACTGGGTGGAAAGCCCTCTTATTTTCACCCACTGCTACCTGATCAACTCTGTCTGTGATTGGACGCCTTCCAGCTGCTCTCTGGTGCCCGTCCTTGTCAGGGACCCTGTAGAACTCGGGAGTTCCTCCTGTGGAAGCGAGCAGCTCAGCCTTATTCCCCTTCCCTGCTTCCGGAGGACTGAGTGTGAGTGAGGCTGTGGTACTTTCCTACTCTGGTGTTCATGTAGCCTAGATCCTGTGTGCACAGATCTAACCCAAGTGATGAGTGCCTCAATTACCCAGGCCCCCATCCGGCCATCCCCTGCTGCTGCCACACAAATGTCACAACCATCTTGCCTACACGTGGCAAAGTGTATGAGGTCTACTTAAAGGGGTTTTCCAGCGCTACAAAAACATGGATACTTTCCCCCTACTGTTGTCTCCAGTTTGGGTGGGGTTTTGAAACTCAGTTCCATTGAAGTAAATGGAGCTTAATTGCAAACCGCACCTGACCTGGAGACAACAGTAGGGGGAAAAGTGGCCATGTTTTTGTAGCGCGGGATAACCCCTTTAACTCTGACTCCTGAACTAACCCCTCCATCGATAGCTGCTCCAGGCAGGTTTTCAGCCACCTGGGGAGTTGTGTGTGGAGGGAGAGTTAACGCATTAACCCTTTCTTTGCTGATAGTGTTTTTTTTTTTTATTGATACAGAACCCCCTTACCTACCTTATTCTTGGGTTTTGAAACAAATCGTCTGCCTTTCAGTTACTTCTTTTGTGAAAAGTTTCTTTGATATGCGAATGATTTGGATTACAAGCACATTCCTGGAATGAAGTATGTTTGTAATCCAAGGTTTTACTGTAATAAATAAATATATATAAATATATATAATATTTATTGTAACAAAGCAGATATATTCAGGCCTGCACACATTTTTATTCCAATGGCAAGCTGAAATACACAAGAAGTTCATTATTCTTTGTGTTTTAACATGATCGCTGGTCAAAGGCCACTTGTACTTAAAGTCATTAGAGAGAAGATGCTTCCTCTGCTTCCAACCTCAGGTCACGGTGATGAGCTAATGAAAGAGCTTCCAGCAGTCCTCCCTCAATGTAATGTTCAGATCACTTTTTAAGGTTATCTTGTTGATGCCTCTGATTATTCAATGTCAACTAGGTGAATATTTATAGCAAGTGACATTTAATAGGCTGTGAATTGTTTTTTCGATATATCAAGATGCCCTCTTTTTTTTTTTTGTTGTGACAGAGAACATTTTAGTAAATTTTTGTGTCCTTGGATTTCTGTTTTTGATATGTGACAAGTAAATAAATCAGGGTTGCTTTCTATAAAGCCCCCACTGTCTGAATGTGACCCCTTTGTGTGAGTGGTGAGAACCCTGTTCAAGACTTTCACTGCTCTGCACTAGATCCGTGAGTGTAGTACGGACCTGCCAGAAGCTCCATAGGCTGCATAGTAAGTGCATTACCTTGCAGCCTATGGAGCTTCAGGCAGGTCCGTACTAAATTCGCTTTAGGATGGAGGTTACCTCCACAGTCCTGTCCCCTGATGCAAGCCCCAGCCTGAAGTGGATCTGCCATGATTTGGAAGGTGAGGGAGACTTCCTGGCTCAGAGTACAGGGCTGTAGACTCCTCTATGCAGACCATGCCCCTCCCCCTCCCACCCAGTACAGGGAGCTCTTAAACCAAAGCAATGCTCTTAAACCTAGTTAAAATTTTGAAAAACTGTGAGCTCTTCTTGCACAATGCTCTCAATCCAAGTTACCCTTAATCCAAGGTACCAGTGTATATGTTTTTGACCAGATTTTTTCCTTCTGCAGGTTCCATTTCTAATTTTCAGTTGTCTGTAAACTAGTTGCTGGGGCATAGCCTCTAGGACAGCTAAAACTTCGGCAGCCCAGTCATGATTGCACCTGCTCTAGGACATCTTTCATACACTGCACACACACATAGAAGAGGGGAACCTGCACTCCTGTATCTCTTTATAGTACACCCTCAGAAGCAAGATTGAGGACATTATAAAGCAGTACTGAGCAGTGTAAGATGGGATTCAAAGACAGAAGTGTCTTGATCTTTAAGTTTCTCTGCAGTTTGATTGCTTCTGTCTCTCC
The DNA here is from genome assembly GCF_027789765.1 of Dendropsophus ebraccatus. Taxonomy (NCBI): domain Eukaryota; kingdom Metazoa; phylum Chordata; class Amphibia; order Anura; family Hylidae; genus Dendropsophus; species Dendropsophus ebraccatus. Next base: position 34,872,458 of record NC_091462.1, on the reverse strand, counting down.
AGCCATACCCCTTCTCCACATCTTCCCCTCCCCCCATAGACTTGTATGGGAGACATGTAACTGATCCCTCAGTGAGCTGTTTTGCCTCTCAGGAAATATCTGAGCATTTTTCCAAGTGAATAAGAAGTTTAAGAGGAAGAGAGAGCCTGATTATAGGAGAACATTTTTCTCTGTTAAGATATATTACAAAGTTTCCATATCCACTTGTAATATTGATTCATGTAAAGTTTGTTGAAGTGGCTGTGACCATTAACACTTTTTCTTTCTTCTTGCTGCTTCTTCTGTTCTGCTTTGTGCATTGTCCCTATTAGTGTCTATGCTGTAGAAATCAATATTCCCATTCCACGCTTCTTTCACTAAGTTCCCCTGTAATGCGTCTATATTCTTGTTTAAAAACATAGTGGAAGCTGTGACAATACACAGCCGCAGGTGCCCTACAGGGGACACGGTGACAGCTCCTTTGTCTGACTAGTACTCTTCTGCATACACGCTGCGGTGGAAATCGCAGCTTGTCATCGAGAAAATGTTGTGGTTCTTTTACTCTTGCAGAAAGGCAGAGCATCTTAAGAAGGTGTATATAATATGTTAAGTAGATTGTGTATAAATGTATTGTGAGCTGAGACCAACCACACATCAGAAGGAAGAACAGGGCCAGGGTGTATATGAAATTCTCTTCCAAACCTGTAATATGGCCTTATACAAAGCATCACGTAAAAACATAAAAGGTTAGAAAAAAGCCGCACAGACTATGTAGTCCGTCCTAGATTACTTAAATAATTTTATTTATTTTTAACTGTCTTTATCCTCGGAAGGCATTACCTTTCCTTGCTTCCTGGAGCTCCATATGAGCCCCCTTTTACAATTCTGTGTCAGCTTAGCCCATGACTGTTTTCCGGGCCTTTTGTCCTGCTCATGCCCTTTAACCCTCTTCTTGCAAAGGTTCCTGTCTTGCATACATGAAAGCGATTGCCAAAGCAAAGCTTTATCAACTGATAGGTGTCTGTGGTTGATGGCCAGGATTGGGGAAAACTCGGTTTGTCCTGTCCCTGTCAGCTAAAAGCCACCTGTTCCGACCATAGTCATTTTGCAGACCACAAAACCACTGATTCCCTGGCATGGAGAGTCCGCGGAGTGGTATCTGCAGGCACTTCCTATGCTCACAACAGAACAGGGATAGGGAACCTTTAGCTCTCCATGGAAACAGAAGATTGTCGGCAGAAAAAGACCACTGGGTCCATCTATTCTGCCCTCTTAGTATTTTCCTTCTTATTATCTTAGGATAGATAGAGGCAGGTTTACATTCTGTTATTGTAGATTTACCAACCACATCTGCTGGAAGTTTGTTTCAAGAATCTACTACTCTTTCAGTAAAGTAATATTTTCTCACGTGGCTTCTGATCTTTCCCCCAGATAACCTCTCACTGTGTCCTCTTGTTCTTGAGCTCAGTTTTTTTTTTTTTTTTTTTACTAAAAACACTTCTCTCCTGAACCTTATTTAGTCGTTTTACTTAAAGGTTTCAATCATGTCCCTTTCCCTTCTTTCCTCCAGACTATTCAGATTCAAATCCTCAAGTCTTTCCTGATATGGTTTATGCCTCACACCCTCCACCATTTTTGTAGCCCGTCTTTTGACCCGTTCTATTTTATCAATATCCTTTTTTAGATGAGGTCTCCAGAAACGGACACAGTATTCCAGATGTGGCCTCACCAGAGCTCTATACAGCGGGATCACAATCTCCCTCTTCCTACTTGTTATACCTCTAGCTATACACCCCAGCACACGATTTGTTTTCCCCACTGCCTGGTTGCACTGGTGACTTATTTTAAGGCTCTCAGAAATCACTACCCCTAAATCCTTCTCTTCTGAAGTCTTTTCCAACACAGCACTGCCAAAGTGATACTCTGATAGAGGATTCCTCCTCCCCAAGTGCATTATTTTACATTTGGAAACATTGAACTTCAATTTCCATATTACTGACACCTCCAGGAATATCTACCCTATTGCACACTTTTGTGTCATCAGCAAACAGATGTGGTGTGGTGCGATCTGGCTGCGGGGGGTACGGGGATCGAGCTGCGGGGGGTACGGGGATGGGGCGGGCGAGATGCGGACTGCAGGCGGCGGGGATGCTGGCTGCGGGGCGGTGGGCAGCAGGGGGTTAAAGCACATACTGGCAGTGAGATGTCAATCTCGCTGCGAGTTTGTGCTATCATAGGGATGAATGGGACCGGATCCGCAGCAGATTTCGCTGCGAATTTGCAGCGTAAAAATCTGCTGCTGATCCGGTATGTGTGAAGGCACCCTTAGGGTTTTTTTTCCCCAGCTGTGTGTACTTAAAACTTAAAGGGAACCTATTATCACTTTCATCCAGCCTGAACCATGAGTCATTTGCGGCGGTCCCCTAAGGCTTGCTCTCTCCCTATACCCAAACAGGGTGAAATCTATCAGTCAAGCTGCCTCAATGATTTATGGTTCAAGTGGAAGGAAAGTGGTGACAGGTTTCCTTTAACTAGTGCATAATGAGAAGATCTGCAATTTTCTAATACACTTATTAAATCAGTGCCAAATAGTGTAGCAGTCAGTGCATGAAAACACTTGTTTATATTCAAGACTAAACACACCCACCCCGGTCATGTCATGATCTGGTGCAGGTATGGAGCTAATCTAATGAGCCAGTAGCCAAGCGCTATTTGTCGGCCGCATAGTATTTTTGGAGTAGCTTGCCCAATATTAGAAACCTTTCCCCCCCCCCCCCCCCCATCTCATGGCCATTAATAATAATAATAATAATAATAATAATAATAATAATAATAATTTTTATTTATATAGCGCCAACAGATTCTGCAGCACTTTACAATTCTGGGGTACATACATAGACAAAAAATAGACATTACAGAGAGATACATATAATTATCCATACATGAGGAGTGAGGTCCCTGCTCGCATTGCACCTTCCTGCCCTGGTTTTTAACTGATATAATGTATTCCCCATATGCATATTCTTATACCTATTAACTAGTGGGTGCCCTATCTACGGCCTATGGAACTGATGATCTGGTGGTGGTGGTAGATAGTAAGTTGCCACAGCAAAGCCAATGCAATAATTTTTTTTTTGGACGTCTATACTGGGTCATAGGCCTAAAATCATATTATTCTTAAACTATGTTCATATAGCACATAGACAGGGGGAGTCCCCTGTCACTTACCGATCGGGACCCCCACAGTGTGACTGCGGGGGTCCCGATTGGTAAAACGGACTGCCGGAGGTCTCCTTCCTACAGGCAGGCTCAATGAGCAGATCGCCGATAACACTGATCAATGCTATGCCTATGGCATAGCAATGATCAGTGTAAAAATCAAACTAATGTATGTACAAGTCCCCCAAAGGGACTTCAAATGTGTAAAAAAAAAAAAAAAAGTTAAAAACACTAACACACTACCCCAAAACCCCTCCCCCAATAAAAGTTGAAATCACCCCCCTTTTCCATTATATAAATAAAACATAAAAATAGATAAACATATAATATACCATAGCGTGCGTAATTGTCCAATCTATTAAAATATAACAAGCGTCATTGCGAACGGTAAACGGCGTAGACGAAAAGAGGGAAAAAAGTGTGCGGATTACTGATTTTATGTTACATTATATATATATATATATATATATATATATATATATATATATATATATATATATATATATAAAAATTTATAAAAAGTGATCAAAACGTCCGATCTTCACAAATATGGTATTAATAAAAACTAGAGATCATGGCGGAAAAAATGACACCCCATACAGTCCCGTAGGTGAAAAAATAAAACCATTATAAGCATCACAATAGGCCCATTTTATTTATAATTAATTGCCAAAAAAAAGGATTTCATAAAAAAAAAAAAATATAACATTAGAGAATCTGTGTAAGGGTACAAACACACATGGTTTATACGCTGCGTATTTACTGCTGCGATACGCAGCAGATTAGATCTAAATAACTGAACACAGTATCAAATCTGTTGTGTATCTGCTGTGTGTGTTTGTACCCTAAACCTGCATATGGTTGTGTTCGGACTGACCTATAGAATAATTGTATAATGTCGCTTTTACCATATAGTGCATTAAGTAGACACAGGAACCCCCCCAAATGTTACCATATTGCATTCTTTTTTACGATTTCACCAATTTATATCTTCATAAATAATATATTTGGAATTCCATCATACATGTTATGGTAAAATGAATGACGCCATTACAGAGTACAACTATTCCTGTAAAAAACAAGCACTTACATGGCCTGTAGATAGAAAACTGAGAGTGCTAGAGCTCTTAAAAGGGGAAGAGGAAAAAACGAAAACACTAAGATCAAAATTTGCGCGGTCCACTGGGTCATTTTGGGCCTGGTCCTCAAAGGGTTAACTTAGTTGCTTTATTGATATTTGGAGAAAGGGGTCTTTTACATATCTGTCCCCTGTATATCGTCAGTGACCTGGAAATTGAGTTTTTAAACCAAAACTCTTATTGTTGCTGACAGCTACACTACTACGTGGCCTGTAAATCAATGCATAATAGGCACCTTTCATCGATGGTTTAAAGGACTAAGAAATTGTATTTTAGCAGAGAAAAATCCTTCCTATGGTATCTGTTTCCTCCCTCTTGTTACCCCCATTGTCTTTTTTTGCAAAATAAAACATTTTGTATGCAAATGCAAATAAAGCAGTTCCTTCATGCACATTTATTAACACTGCCTCTTATATGTAGAACTCGGACTGTCGGCTCAGTAGGCTAGTCAGTTCAATCTGGCCATTCAGGAGCTCAATGTATCATAATTCAGTATGATGCTTTAAGTCAGCACACGGACCATGTTTCATGGACTAAACACAGCCATGGACATGTGGCCTAAAACTACTGTTTAACTACAAAATTGTGCAGCCATAAAAGGGGTTATCTAGGCTTAGAATAACATGGCCTCTTTCTTCCAAAAACAGCACCACTCTTGTCCTCAGTTTGGGTGTGGGTGTTGCAGCTCGGTTCCCTAGAACTGAATGGAGCTGAATTGTAATATCACACACAACCTAAAGACCGTGGCGGTGCTGCTTTTGCAAGAAAGTAGCTTTGAAATCCTGGATAACCCCTTTTAAATGGGCTACAAAAACATGGCCACTTACTGCACCACTCTTGTCTCCAGTTTGGGTGCAGGTTCTGAAGCTCAGTTCCATTGAAGTAAATGGAGCTTGAAGGGGTTAACCAGTGCTGCAAAAACATGGCCACTTTCTCCCCTCTCTTGTCTCCAGATTGGGTGGGGTTTGGAACTCAGCTTCATTGAAGTAAATGGAGCTTAATTACAAACCACACCTGAACTGGACACAAGAGAGGGGGAAAAGTGGCCATGTTTTTGTAGCGCTGGATAACCCCTTTAATGAATTGACCCTGTGACCGCACCGTTTTATCAGTAACACAAATAATTAAAAAACTGTTCCATACAGTATGTCTGGATGGCTTTCAGTCACATTGAGGATCCAACAGGGGACCATCTGTATCCTTACACTGGGTTTACATGTTGACCACAATCCATGGGGTAAAGCATGTTTTTTTCATACTTGACACCATTTACAGTATGCCTTGTGCGGTTTTAACACACTACCACACCACTTCTGCAACATGGGAGCATGTGGGGAGATTTATCAAACATGGTATAAAGTGAAACTGGCTCAGTTGCCCCTAGCAACCAATCAATTCCACCTTTCATTCCTCACAGACTCTTTGGAAAATGGAAGGTGGAATCTGATTGGTTGCTAGGGGCAACTGAGCCAGTTTCACTTTTCACCACGGCCGTTTGGCACAGGACTACAAGTTTAAAAGTTGTTTTTTTAGGACAATAACTGCATCACCTGCCAAACAGACCACAGGACAGATTTTGGATTAAAAGCAGCTATCTGAAGATACAAGTGGTTTCGGGGGGGGGGGGGGGGGGGGGGGGGGGGGGGGGGGGGGGGGGGGGGGGGGGGCAGATGTGGGTACAGAGACTCTTTAACTTTTATCACCTCGCTTTACCAGCACTTGAAGCCACAACAGTTAGCGATAAACCACGTTAATATGCCTCCACCACAATAAATTCGGGCACCCTTATCCTGTTTTATGCCATTTTTTAAAATTGATTGCAGCTTTGCTTTTCTAGACGGTTTATTTCCATTCATGTGACTTTTTTCTTTTTATTCCTTTTTTTTTCTCCTTATGTGAAGTCTTGTTGCATGTCTGTACATAAGCTGCTCCTGGCCACTCATCGCAGTAACCAGCTGGGCCATTTCACCTGCTGAAGCTATTAAAGAGGACTCTCTCCATAGATTAATCCCCTGCGACATTAGTTTTTTTTTCCCCTTCCTAGCACTGACAACCAGAGTAGGCATTCAGAGTTTGCAGGTGGCCAGTATGACGCACATAATTGCCTACAATTTTAGGCAATGAATAAAAATGGTCTACATTACTTGTCAAAGGTTGTATATGCAGTGCCAAGGGAGATCTATGGGAAGCCTTTTAGGGTTTAAAGAACATTTAATAGCAAGGCTGCACAGTGCTTTTTTAATCATAATGCATTTGTAATATAGCACTTTGATCTTCTCCTTGTAGGAAACGGCGTTACATTAGCCACTTTTAAACATTTTTGTGAGTGAAAATTTGCAATGGCGAGAGTAAAAAGTGATTATTCTTTTAGGTAGAACGTGTTGGATTTCATTAAAAAAGTTTTAGCAATCCCCCTTACTTGTTAAAATCTGTGGGGAGCCCCTGTTCCTGGGGTGTAGCAAATTAGCTATGCTATTGGAACTTTTTCTTTTTTTTTTTTTTTACCCACATCTTTCCTTTTATGAAGTGACAGAAAAAGGCAAATTCGTTAGTAGAAATACTGAGTATTTACATACAGCTCTAAGGGATGTTGGTTGCATATATATATATATATATATATATATATATATATATATATATATATATATATATATATATTTTTTTTTTTTTTTTTTTTTTTTTTTTTTTTTTTTTTTTTCCAAAGTCTTTCGGTAAATCATTCACTTGAGAATGTTGAATTTATTTGAATTTGAGTCATTGGTTTATTATTATTAGGACGTTTAGATTGTGATTTATCCTTAAACAAAAGCTCACCTCCGCTCTTAAAATATGCTTTTTTTTTTTTTTCGTTCTTAAGGGGGAAAGCTTGACCCCTCGGAGCAGACTCCTTGATTAACACCTGCTTGTACCGAGGACCTAACCACATGCGGCTTTGAGATATACAACGACAAAACTGATCAGGAAAGGCTCGAAGGGATCACTTTGTGTCACTTGCTGTTTGCAGTTTCCATTTCACAGACGATTAATCTTTTTGTGAAGAAAGGCCACTGAAACAAAGCGCATTGGGCTTTTCCTGCAGTTACTACTCCTGAATGCACACTAGCCTTCCAGCTAGAAAGCCTTTAGGTTTCCTGCCGGGAGAGATGTTCCGAGCCTGAATGCAGCTGGTTAGGGGTCAGCAGAGCAAACCTCTTGCCATTGTGTAATGGAGGCATTGGCACAGCTCAGTTTTTACAGGCGGGGTGGCAGAAGGGGACAGGCAAACAATTTTATGGCAAAAACTGAAAAAAAAAAAAGGAGAGGTGGGCCAGCTTATAAAAAGGGATGCTTGGCACAGCAGCTATCATTTCAGAGCGCTCCCCTTGCCAACAATCATCTCTGTATCGGTTGCTTTGGCTTTTGATTGAAGGTCTCTCTGCATTGTCCACGTCCTCTTTGCAGCCTGTGTTAATAAGTGTTTGTTTATTGCTTTGAGGCATGCCACCTCTCCATTGCAGCAGTTCTGGATTTTGTGTTACATTGCCCACCTCATTGTGCGTTTAACCTGTCCGCATGGCTCAAAAATTCTTCTGCTACAGATTTATATTCAGTACAAGCAAAAAATTCAAATTCACCAAAGCCTTTTTTGTTAATGGTTCACATTTTTTTTTAGTACATTTAGTTTATTATTGATCTCTTCACAGTCTACCTATTGCTTTACAGATTGTAACCCCCCCCCCCCCCCCCCCCCCCCCCCCCCCAAAAAAAAAAAATAAAAATCCGGTTCTTTGGTCATACATATTCTTCTCCTGACAGTTCCCTTCCAACCTTCTCATACACATGGACATTTGGCAAAGACAAATATTCACATTTTTTCTGTGGGTCAAGAAGGGTTAAGCCACGGCCAGGCTGCTCTGGTATCGCCTTATTCCTCCCAGAACAATGGGGCTGGGCAATAAAGATCCAACACACTCTGACCCTTGTGACCCTTCCTAGACATCATGTGTCAATAGAGCGGTGGGAGGCTGCTATACACTTTCGACAGACAGCTGAAGTTATGCTGGTTATTTCTACTCTAAGGTGCCAGAAAGGGGTGGCCAGGACTTTTATATGCATAGAACACCCTCATACACGTGTTTTCAGTGGGTATAAAGACTAAGCTGCTGCCAGGTTCTGGTAATGTCTTATCTGGTTTTAGAACAAAACACTGAGCCTGTTGAATTCAAGCACTCCTGAGTCTTTTTTCCTCCAACACCCATTATGAATACATTTAGTATATACATCAAGAGATCCAGAGCATGCACCAAATGGGTGATAGTTAGAGATGAGCGAACCTGGAGCATGCTAGAGTCCATCCGAACCTGAACTTTGTGCATTTGATTAGCGGTGGCTGCTGAAGTTGGATAAAGCCCTAAGGCTATATGGAAAACATGGATATAGTCATTGGCTGTATCCATGTTTTCCAGACAACCTTAGAGCTTTATCCAAGTTCAGCAGCCGCCACTAATCAAATGCTGATCGTTCGGGTTCGGATGGACTCTAACCCGGTTCGTTCATCTCTAGTGATAGTCTAAAAGTGGGTCTGGCTAACCATCTGATCTATATGGGGCCTCGCTACTCCCCCTTTACAGATTAGCATGTTGGTTTTCCACTGGCTATCCCTCTTGCAAACCTCATTAGAGCAGTCCTTCAGCAAGTGAAAGAAAAAAAGTGGTGGATTCCTATTGGTGCCAAACCCTCATTCCCAGAGAAATGGCTCACGGCTTCTGAAGTCAAGTCACACTTTATTGGTATGCTACGCGTTTCGAGGGTGAAAATTCCCTCTTCATCAGGCATCAGTTCTACATTGCACCGATTACCCATCTGGGGTTGGAAGGTGGCTGGCAGCAACCCTGCTATATATAACTACATGCACACATTAGAGTCGTGCCTAACTGTGTATGACCCCTCCAGGTGAGCGTGCATGAGCACAGTTTTCATCTATATGGTATTGTTTTATTGACCTGCACATGCAGCGCCGTTGTATCCTTCTTTTCTATTGGCATATCTCATTAGAGGAGTCGCAGGGGGATTATTGGCGAAATGGGACAAAATCGCCCACATGTATTAGACCCAGCAATCAGACAATCCAAAGGACAAGCAATGGCCGAGCATGGGTTTTTGAAAATCCTTGTTACTTGGTTGCACATTGCTTTTTGTGATGCTTGGCCAATGAACGATAGGAGTTAGGGGCCTCACAATCACCGAGTTGTGTAATATACTGTGTAATATACTGGTCTAGGAGATCAGCACTCATATGACGCACATGTTGGGTAAGGAACACATCTTTTACCCCCCTATCTCCATGTTGAACACAAAACACATCAAATATCAGTTGAGCCAAGCATTCATGTGGCCGCAAAAAATGAACGTATATAGCCATCTTCAAAAAATAGTTTAAAGGTAAAGAAAAATGTGACCTGCTGATATCCTCCTATAGCAGACGTGGTGTCGAGGATGAGGGTTTCCTACCTTCATCCTCTGCGCCCTTTCTATGGTATTATCAGTTTAATCCGTATGCTAATTAGGCATTTTGGTGCACTGGGGGTGGGGCTACCGCCCTGGTATGCAAATCTGCTGCCAGCTCTTTCTAATGAATATCAGCAGAACAGGCCAGCCGGGGCAGAACTGTGCACTAGGGGCATTAGTCGATATACCATACATGTGTGATATACAGGTGTAGGCTTAAAGTGACGCTGTACCCAAAAAACGTCCCCCTCCCCCCAACCACTTGTTGCATCAGATAGCTGCTTTTAATCTAAGATCTGTCCTGGGGTCCGTTCGGCAGGTGATGCAGTTATTGTCCTAAAAAACAACTTTTAAACTTGCAGCCCTATGCCAAATGGCAGTGGCCTAGAGTGTCTGTGCATTAGGCTGGCACAACCTCTCTGTCCCTCCTCCCTGCCTTCCTCATCATTAGGAATGTTCCAGACAGATATTCTCCTATTCGTCAGCTGTGAGAACAAGGCTCATGGGCTGGAACGTTAAGGCACCTGTGCATTGTTCAGACGGGAGAAAATATTCTAGGGGCATGCCTAATGATGAAGAGGGTGGGGAGGAGGGATGGTGCAAAGTTAGGGCATGGGTACTCTAGGCCACAGCCGTATGGCACCGGGCTGCAAGTTTAAAAGTTGTTTTTTAGGACAATAACTGCATCACCTGCCGAACGGACCCCAGGACAGATCTTAGATTAAAGCAGCTATCTGAAGGTACAAGTGGTTTTGGGGGGGGGGGGGGGGGGGGGAAACATATTGTGGGTACAGAGTCGCTTTAAAAAAGTTTCTATACATTGACATAATCCCCCTCCTTTCTATTATCATTAACTTTATCTCAGACATCTTGAACTTTTATAAAGTTTGGTCAATTTGCGATATGATTAGTTTTTTTTCCGTCTCTATATACCATGAGGCTTTGGGTTTTGTGGTCCTATCAATTAAATCTAACTGTTCTCTCTTCTGAACGATGATGGATCTGAAAAGTTAGCAGTTTTTTGTTCTGCATTAGATACATAGTTTCTTTGGGTACTTTGGATATTTTGCTATACAATATTTTGTGAGCCAAATGATTGTGCCAGTGGTGTCACGCTGAGATTTTCAGCTTGTCATTCATTTTAATGATTTTGTTTTTCTGTTTCTCTGTTAATTTTCCTTAGGACATAATGTGCAAAGTGAAATCCTGGGTGATAGATGAAAAGAATCATGTCCGCTATTACCATGACTGGAATGACAAGGAGGTAATGTATCTGTTTTTAGTGTTTCCCTAATGTTTACTATTGTAAGAGATGCTCATTTGTTCCTTGACCACGCAGGCGATAACTTTCATAGTGTGCCTGCGCCTTTTCTGGACTCTCTTAAAGGAGCGCTAAACCTAGAAATAAGTGATTAAATGTAATTTTCTCCTCGCTGTTTGTCAGCATGCAGGGGCTTCTCCGTCTTGTAACTATTCTGCAGGGAACACAAGGGTTAATCTCCTGCTGATCTTTCATTATTTAGGAAATGGTTGATGGGTTGGAGTTTAACTGAAGGACAGAGGCTGAAAGGGAAGGTGTAATCAGAAAATAGCCTATTGTTTAAAGGCGTACTCCAAGGAGAAAATGTTTTTAGGTTAACTAGTGTCAGACAGTTATACAGATTTGTTCTATTAAAAATAATGAAGCCCTTCAGTACTTATCAGCTGCTGTATGTCCTGGAGAAAGTTGTGAATATTTTCCTGTCTGACACAGTGCTCTGTGCTGCCACCTCTGTCTATGTCAGGGATTTTTCAGAGCAGGAGAGGTTTTCCATGGGGATTTGCTCCTGCTCTGGAAAATTCATCATACAGCAGAGATCACTGTTTCAGACTGGAAATAACATCACTTCCTGCAGGACAAACAGCAGCTGATAAGTACTGGAAGACTGAAGGTTTTTTTATAACCCCCTTCCTGACCAAAGCAACATGATCTATAGTTTTTATTGGTATCATATTGGTGTAAATGGAAATTTTTGATTGCTTTTTATAAAAAAAAATTCTGATACATAATTAAAAAAAAAACAGCAATCCTGTTGTTTTTTTCCCCCATCCTTTCGTCTACACTGTTCACCTTGTGGAAACAATTTTGTTATATTAGATCAGAGAATTCTGCATGCTGCTATACCAAATATGTTTATTTTTAAAGTTTTCTTTACATATTTTTAGGGATGTTTTTTTTTATATTTTCAAAAACTAATTTTTTTTTTTTTTTTACCACTTTAATAGTTCCCTTAGCATACTTAATCGTTAGATTGCATATACTGATCAATGCTATGCCATTGCATAGCATTGATCAGTATTATCCGCGATCTTCTCATAAAGTCTGCCTGAGGGCAGACTCTATGAGAAGATCGCCAATCCGACAAGACAGAAGTATTACACTGTAAGACACTGTGGGGTCCTAATTAGAGATGAGCGAACCGGGTTCGGGTTCAAGTCGATCCAAACTCGAACGTTCAGTATTTGATTAGCTGGGGCTGCTGAACTTGGATAAAGCTCTAAGGTTGTCTGGAAAACATGGATACATCCAATGACTATATCCATGTTTTCCACATAGCCTTAGGGCTTTATCCAACTTCAGCAGCCACCACTAATCAAATGGCGAAAGTTCAGGTTCGGATGGACTCGAGCATGCTCGAGGTTCGCTCATCTCTAGTCCTGATCAGTCAGTGACAGGTACTGCTCCAGTCACTGATCCCTCAACTGCTGTGCTTGCGGTGTCGAGGAGGTTAATGGCAAGCAACTGCCTGATCACTGCTGCCTTTCATTATGCCCAGGTACTGGCACATTGATGTGTGTGGGGCTGCTCACACTGATGCAGCCCCACACACATTAAAACCCGCATCTGCCCTGGGCTGGGGTGTGCAACATAATGGCACTGATCCCAGCTCTGCACTCTATTGCTTACGACTGCAGCAGCCGAAAGCAATAGCGCACAGATCTCATTGATCTATGCAGTCCAACTATATTGCATAGATCTCAATGAGAGATCAGAGCAGTCATACTAGAAGTCCCCCAGGGGGAATAACCCTAACCCCAGGGAGGCTTCTAGTATGTGTGTAAAGTAAAAAAAAAAAAATTTAATTAATACAAAATCCCCTCCCCTAATAAAAGTAAGAATCACCCCCTTAATCGCCTGAGCCATTAAATTATCACATTCCCGAGCTCGCTCGGTAAACGGCGTAAGCGTAAAAAAAATTCCAAAGTGCAAAATTGTAATTTTTGATCGCATCAAATCTCAAAAAAATTGTAATAAAAAATTTGCATCAAGGTACTGATAGAACACATCATGGCACAAAAAAATGACACCTCACACAGCCCCATAGACCAAAGGATAAAACGCTATAAGCCTGGTAATAGAGCGATTTTAAGGAACATACATTTTTTTAAAGGGTTTTAATTTTTTAAAAGTCATCAAATAAAATAAAAGTTATACAAGTTACATATCGTAATCATAACAACTTGAGGAACATGTATAAGTCAGTTTTACCCTAGGGCGAACTACTTAAAACCCCCCCACCCCCCCAAATAGAAAAAAATATTTTTTTTTCCCCCTATTTTACCACACACATAATTTTTAAAGGGGGTTTCACAGCATATTTTAGGCAAAATTTACGTCTGCCATTGCAAAGTACAATTAGTGGCGCAAAAAATAAGGGCTCATCTGGGTCTCTAGGTGGAAAAGTGCACGCGCTATGGCCTTATATACAAGTGCAAAAATGACTGTGTCCCCTAAGGGTTAAGTGATTTACCTGTCTGTGTAAAAGGACCCTAAGATGCATTTTGAGGCTGAAAATGACTACTATAAGGGTAATTATATTTAACATTGTTGCTCTAGTGCAGGATTTTTTTTTTATTATTGGATGTCACCACATCATACATATTCATTGATACACATTACCATCCGATTAGAATATGGAATCACTGCTTGCTTGGTGCTAAAAAGTATTGTGGTTACATTGCCGTCTGTCACCGAGACAGTGTCGCCTATACAGACTGGAAGGGTTACGTAAATATTATATCAGTCATTATTAATGCTACTGGAAGCCTTTATAACCCCTGGAAACCCAGTCAGCATTGCTGCACATATTCTTCCGCCAGGACAGCTATATTCAGTGATTTGCCTTCCTGATTTATATGGGCGTTTATTGCCGTTGTTGAATATTTCTACGTTTTGTAGTAATATAAAAAAACTTGTATCAAGAGGTTGCATTAAGACTTGTACAAGCATCATAAACATTAATACACATGCAACTTCTTTCAATCGTACAGTGTGACCTCTGGATACAAGAAGTGTTGAGAACATCATGCAAAGTTCAGGGTGGCAGTCAGTCTTAAAGGAGAAGTCTGGCAAAATTTTTTATTAAAGTATTGTATTGCCCCCCCCCCCAAAGTTATACAAATCACCAATATACACGTATTCCAGGAAATGCACATAAAGTGCTTTTTCCCTGCACTTACTACTGCATCAAGGCTTCACTTCCTGGATAAAATGGTGATGTCACTTCCTGGATAAAATGGTGATGTCATGACCCGACTCCCAGAGCTGTGCTGGCTGTGGCTGCTGGAGAGGATGATTACTGAGGGACACAGGGCACTGGAGGGACACTGAGCATCCCTCTGCCATCACCCTCTCCAGCAGCCACAGCCCGCACAGCTCTGGGAGGCAGGTCTATTGCATTCTTAGGGTACTATTACACGGAACGATAAGCGGCCGAATTGGCCCAAATCGGCCGATTATCGCTCCATGTAACAAATACAACGATCAGCAGATGACAACGATCATCGGCTGATCGTTGATATAGGTTTGGACCTATTTTCGTCGGGCGCCGACCACGCACCGCTACGTGTAATAGCGGTGCGCAGCCGGCGACTGACGATAGACATTACCTATCCACGTTCCAGGGCTGCTGCTGCGGTCTTCTTCTCCCCGGGTCCTGCGCGCTCTAGCTTCAGAGCGGCCTGTCAGCTGACAGACCGCCAGGTCAATCACAGGCCGCCGTGGTCCCGACCTGTGATTGGCTGAGCGGCCTGTCAGCTGACAGGCCGCTCTGAAGCTAGAGCGCGCAGGACCCGTGGAGAGGTGGACCGCAGCAGCAGCCCTGGAACGTGGATAGGTAATGTATATAGGTAAGCAAGGGCTGCAAGGACATCGGTAACGATGTCCCTGCAGCCCTTGTTTAACGATTATCGGGCCGTGTAATAGGTCCAGTAAGCGAGCGACGATCTAGCAAATCGCTGCTCGTTTACAGGTATTATCGGGCCCCCATCGGCCAGTGTAATACCACCCTTATGCTGCCTAGTAGAAAGTGATTCTGTCAGCTGCAATTCACATTTCAAACGGCTGACACTATTAGATAGTTTTGAGGGCAAGGAGACGCATGATACCTTACATATATCTGTCTGTGCTTTTAGAATGGAAATACATTCTTTCATTCTCTTGTGCAAAGTGTCGGAAGCTGGAATGCATTATCACTCCCTTCCCATTCCTGGCCCTGCTTCTAATTCAGCTTCCAGCTGACTGTCAATCACAGATTTAGGAATGGGAGGGGGTTCGAGGAGGCATTTTAGCCTGCAGCTGCAACTTTTAAGTACTTATCAGCTGCTGTATGTCCTGCAGGAAGTGGTGTATTCTTTCCAGTCTGACACAGTGCTCTCTGCTGCCACTTCTGTCCATTAGAGGAACTGTCCAAAGCTGTAGAGGTTTTCTATGGGGATTTGCTAATGTTCTGGACAGTTCCTGACATGGACAGGGGTAACAGCAGAGAGCACTGTGTCAGACTGGGAACAATACGTTACTTCCTGTAGGGCATGCAGCAGCTGACAAGGCTCAATATTTATTAATAGAAGTAATTTACAAATTTGTATATATTTCTGACACTAGTTGATTTGAAAACATTGTGGTTTTTTTCTGCCGGAGTAACCTTTTAAGAAAATGTGTCTTTGACACTTTGCACTAAAGAATAAAAGCATTTTTGTATGTTACAGAAGCACAGATGGATATATGAGCTACAAAAAAGATCATTCTCTCACACAGTCAAAAAAGCTAGAAACCCCCCCAAAATTAATGAATATGCAAATGCATGGGAAAATAAACACATTGGCAGTTTTTCCTGGTGTTTTTTTTTTTTTGGAGGCCAGACTGCCCTGAGGCAGTGAAACAAGTGTTGGGTAGGATATTGGGGCTCTATTGGTTATATCAGAACTTTGGTATGATTCTTCACCAACATTACTCCTCTCCTATTCCATTCCCCAGCTGCTATTAGTATTATTATATTTCTCTAGGACCTTTTATCCTATTTCTTTATCGAGTTGTATATCCTGTATTGTAGCTCATAAACCTCTTCAGCATCTATATACAGTATCAGATATAGTTTTTCTGATGTTACATTGTTCGTTCTTTTTTCATATCTATGTATCTGTCTATTTATAAAATTCTCCTTCCTATCATTCTTCTAGATTGAAGTGCTAAATAAATACTTGTTCCTGACCTCCAAGCCGATGATCTATCTAGTCAACCTCTCGGAAAAAGACTACATCCGCAAGAAAAACAAGTGGTGAGTTGTCAGCGTCCCGTATTATTCTGTCAGACAAGTGTGTAAAACACACGGACATGGTTTCACAAGCGTGACACCACCAGGTAACAGAGGAAATACCTGCCTATTAGTCTGTCTCTCCCAGAAACAGATTGAACTAATACAAGTAGTTTTCACTGCTTTGTCTGGTTCTGTTCTTGGGGGGGATATTAAACGGTGACAGTGATGGAAGTGCCTTGTGGTCGCTGTTTTAAATGCTGCCGTTCACCACTTATAGAGGCATGCTCAGTAGGATCAGAGGACGCGACATAAATGCTGCTTTTAGGAAATACTTCAGAGGAAGGACTGCGATTAAGTAGATTTCATATAGGACCTCCCTGGGAAACGCTTGATGCTGCATTGATCGTGAGTCAGAGTGAAGGGGAATACAAACTACATGTATGTATGTATGTATGTGTGTATTTTTTTTTTATATTTTTATCTTATCCAGCCAAAATAGAACAATAGATCTGCTTTTGCAGTGTTGGATCATATACGGTCACATATGTATCTGTAGCAATAGGAATAATGTCTGTCTTCTTTGGTAATTGGTCATACACAGTGGAGTCACATTATTACAATCAGCAGCTAATAATATCCAGAGTAAGGCTGCATTCACATGTCTCGAAAAATTGTCCATGGTCGCGAACCTACGACCACGCATAATTTTAGGAACCATTCAAATAAATGCAGCCGTTCACACGATCCGTGACGTAATCTCCAACGCAAAAAAAATAGGACATGTCCTAGTGTGGATTGCAGCACGGATCCCTTAATGTGCAGCCCCCGTGCCGCCCTGCAGCAGAGATGACAGGAGCGCAGAAGACAATTACTCACCTACTCCCCCCGTGCCGGTGAACATGTGAGCCAGCCAGCACTGGAGAAGTAGATGAGTAGTTGTCTTCTGCGCTACTGTCGTCTCTGGTCCGGGGCGGCTGCACTGCTATTAGGGCATCTGTGCCACGATCCTCCTCCGTTCATCGTGTCGTGGATCGCGGCACAGATCTGGATTGTGTGAATGAGGCCTAACCTGCTGCGTGCAGCTCTGACAGCAGCTAGACGGGCTGGGAGTAACTCAGTAAGGTTCTGGTAGGGTGTCACAGGTATCTGGAGCCATGCTGACTGCATTGCATCACACAGCTGCTGCAGAGTGTATAAGGGAGGATCCATAGAGTGATCACAACAAGATCTTAATTAGGTTAAGTCTGAGGAGTTAGGCATCCAGGGTGGTACCTGGACATGTTGGACATTTCTAGCCACGTGACACGTCTCGTTGTCTGGCAAAAGATCCCATCTTCCCCAGGGAAGACAATCAGCATGTATAGGTGTATGTGTGATATACAAGGATGGATTTATATAAAAATTGGGTGAGATTTTCTTTGACATGAATGCGCAGCCCAGAGAACACCATGAAAACATTTCGCAGACCATAATGCTGCCACCACTAGCTTGTGGTAAGCAATGGCTACAGGGTTTCTGTTTGTCCCCTAACATGCCAACATCCATGTGACACATCAGAATTCAATTCTGATTCTGCCTGACGCGACTTCGGGCCCTATTCCACCCGACGATTATCGTTCAGATTATCGTTAAATCGTTCGAATCTAAACGATAATCGTTCGGTTGAAATGCAGTTAATGATTACTGACCGAACGAGAAATCGTTGATCGCTTTATAAGACCTGGACCTATTTTTATCGTTGCTCGTTCGCAAAACGTTTGCATTGAATAAGACGTCGTTCGGTCGTTCACAGCAGATACGAACGCAATAGAGAAGAAATAGCGAAGAAAGAATGATCGCAAATACGATCATAAGTAACGATTATCGTTCCATGGAAATGAGTGAACGTTTAAGGTCTTTCGCAATAGTGGTCATTTGAGATCGTTAATCGTTAACGATTATGCGAACGATAATCGTCCGGTGGAATAGGGCCCTTAGTTACTGCTTTGGAGTGTTATATATAGTAGTGGTCACTGAACTGCTCAAACATATCTGGTAGCCACCTCGCTCATTTTGGTAGTTAGCTGCTGGTCCACCCTATTGCACTTTTGTGGATGTTCACACCAAGCACATGAAGCTTATTCTCAATAGTGCTATTTTTCCTCTTATAATACACTTTGACCATGGCAGCCCAAAAACAGTTTACACACTGATAAATCCCCTCTTTCACCCATGACATCAGCTAAGGAATATGTCTGCAGACAGCCTGTCACATACCTTTATATACCCAGTATATTCAGTGACAGTCAGCAGAACTGTGAATGCAGCTCTGGACTATTTTACCAGCTCGGACTCAGAAACTACAGTATTATTAAAGCAAAATATTGCATTAGTTTTTCTTGTCAGTTATGTGTGTGTCAAAATTGTATTCTATGAGCATTTACATTAAACATCTTAATCAATGGAGTGAAGTTTACAGGCTGTCAGAGACGGATCTGACAGCTCTGTAGGTGGTTATTCCTTCCAGTTATTCAGATTTTACCACTATCTTAGGGAGTTGATATTTATAAAGATTCTGGTATGCATTTGTATAGACTCTTTTATGAGGTTATCCAAAGTTAGGCACACAACGTATATATTTTCAATTAATCTCTGCCGTTGTTGCAGATTGTAACACCGGCCGTGATTAATTGAAAATATATAGTACATTGCACTGAAGTCTATGAAATCCCGGTCGGAGTGTATATAGAATGTATGGGATTCTTTGTGGCAGATTGAAAAACTGACGTGTCAGTTTTATGCGGCCACACGAGACTGACAGAGCAGACAATGTAAAGAGCGGCTCCATCTGCACTTTACATTGTCAGCTATGGTGATTTGGAATGCGGGCACACCCAAATGTGCCCGCATTTCAAATCAAAAGAAATTAAGTTCATAAGTTCACTGGTACTGGAGTATCTTCGAGGATGAACTTCACTGACGCCTGTGACGGCCGTGTCATAGAACGGACAGTGTCTTACGTTGTGTGAACTCAGGCTTAGAAAAACATGGCCACATTCTTCCAGAGAAGAAACCACTCATGTCTCCAATTTGGGTGCAGGTTTTGCAACTCAGTTCTATCGACAAGTGTGGTGCTGTCTGTGGAAGAAAGTGGCCATGTTTTTGTAACGTTGGATAACCCCTTTAATAGTGAACTTAAAGGGGTTGTCCCACAAAAACATACTTAAGTGGATTAACTACCTAATTATGGGGGGGGGGGGGGACCTTCCATATCTGGGTATCATGACACGATCTATCTTGTACTATGAACACCACGCTAGGGTGGGGGGCCCAGGCTTGGTAAACAGCCCGGGGCTAAGGTAAAGTCAATCCACCCCTGCATCAAGCTTATTTTATGGAAATATAAAGTCGCCAGATTCAAAGAGATATAACTTTATTTTGCATTGCTGTAACCATATGAAAGATTGTTGTTTTTTCCATTATTAATAATTTTTAGCATCATTTTGGCATGTTTTTTTTCCCAGTTGGGGAGGGGAGTATGTGGAAAGTGATTTTACAGTTTTTTTGTTTTTATTATACCTTTGCTTACTGTGTGGATAAAACATGTTTGTTTTGTTATTATACAGGATTTTATAATTGTGACAGTGTTGTATAATAATACATTTATTTGTATAGCGTCAACAGATTCCGCAGCGCTTTTTTTTCTATGCATACAGTACAGAGGTATATAATACACAGTTAAATAATTAGAATAAATAAAAATAACATAAAAATACAAAGTATAAAAGAAACCT
Source organism: Dendropsophus ebraccatus (assembly GCF_027789765.1). Taxonomy (NCBI): domain Eukaryota; kingdom Metazoa; phylum Chordata; class Amphibia; order Anura; family Hylidae; genus Dendropsophus; species Dendropsophus ebraccatus. The sequence continues at coordinate 34,852,286 of NC_091462.1, read as the reverse complement.
GCTCTTTGTGTGTGCCCCTTCCTCAATGTTTCCAATTTTTTTTTATAGGACAAAATATTTATTTTTTATCATGTTTTTCTTAGTAAAAACTGTTTTGAACTTTAAAGAAATTTATGGGGCAAATCATTTTTTTGGTCCCAGTCGATAACAAAATGCAATTGTTTGATCACTCAGTATAGCAAAGCCTGTTAATAATAAACTTAAGGCAGGCTATAATACTGACATGACCTAATACAGCCCCAAGGGGGCATTTGGTAGGTTGTGGGCTGCCATGGTCACCGTTTGGCACCCTGTGATCAGTTTCGCAGGGTAAACATGGGATGACAGATAGAGCCCCCTTTATATGCGTGACCACAGTTGCTATCAGTGTACGTTACAGATGTCACACACTACCTGTGCATTATTCTTGTGCCTGGGCTTTTTTTGCAATATAACTTTACCTTGCATGGTAAGAAGTTAGCCCACACCATGATATACAGTCACACAGCGGTATGGGAAGGGGTTACAGAGGGTGTTCTCACGCTTAAAGGGTTAAATCAGCGCAGCTTTTATGTAGTCGTTTGGCTACAAATGTCAAATTCTCTGCAGCAAATAAAACTGTATGTTTGTAGCCAAAAGTGTAATTATCTGTGCAGACAGGCCAGCAGGCCTAATGATTTCTATTGAATCCATTCATTCCTGTTAGATCTTATTGGCACTGCAGCGCTCAAGATGAAAAGGAAAATGTCCATTGCTAGTTATGCGAGTGTGTGTAAATACAGGTTATTTGAAATGTGTATTTTACATACGCACATAAAAGGTTTATTGTGATAGTAAAGTGCCAAAGATCTGGAGTCGAGGAGCTGGGTCACTATTGGGATAGCCTGAAATTCTTGTACTGTCAGCTCATACACAGGTCACGGACAGCATGGACTGGCAGCCGTTCATCTATACTTGTGCTCACCTCTGTGAATTCCTATGTTACCTTCAAGCACATCATTTCACTTTCTAACTATGCAGAATTTTGCATGACCAGTAGACCTCATAAAGGGCTTCCAGTCTGAAGGTTGTGATCCACAACAAATGTTTTCAATCTAATAAATAGAGCAGGTTTTTTTTGGCATATGGCAGGTATCCGGTGGTCTGACACCTACAGCCGAGTGTTTACGGTATACCCTTTTGATATGCCATAAATTTTTCTAGCGGGTAAACCTATGGATTCCAACTGTAGGCTGTACACTACTGTTGTACTTCACAGAGGCACACGTGCATTTGCTGTCTGTATTCCTGTCTGTAAGGCTGCATTGGGGTGGGCTTGGTGACATTTAGGCGAGTTGACATTACCTTCCATGATTCACTATATTTTGTGCCAGAAAACGGACAAACATCATAGCAGAGTATGGAGCGTAAAAGATGCACTAAATGTTTTAGGAGCACTTCTATCTTACCGCAACACATCTATGCATTACGTGTCACGTATGAAATGGCCGCTCTTGGTATATTTTCCCCATAGGGATTACTAGACCTATAAAAGATCTAGGGTTCCAGTAATGATTACTTGTTAACAAGTATAGAAAGAAAACATAATAGTCTCCAGCTGTTTGTGGAGCTGCTATACTTCCTGGGTTGTCTGTTTCCATTCAAAGAATTCAATATCTGATGCAAATATATCGACAAGTGGCTTCAATATAGTTTAATAAACCTTCAGAGAACTATGACGGCGGGTACTTCCATGGCGGGTGTCTAAGAGCTATTAAACATTTAAAGTTTTTTTTCATTCTAGTGCCCTTTTAACTTCAGCACTTAAAGAGGATGTGAAATCAGAAAATTACATATTGTTTAAAGGAAATCTGTCACTAGGATTATGCTGCCTTAAATTAGGGCAGCATAAACAAGTGATAGAAATAGTGAACAGATCGGTGTATTACATGATTCTGTTCAGCCGTTCTCCTGATATGCAGGAGAATAGGATTTTTGCCCCGCCCTCTAGCTGCTGATTCAGTTGACGCTCAGCCAGCTGCTGCTGGTGGGCGATGTTTTCAACTTTTTAATTGAATAGCTGGTGGGCGGAGTTTTCTGCTTCTCATGAATATCCAGGACTACTGGGCTCATGCAGGTAATGGAGAAGACTGCTTATTGTCCATGTTATTCAGGAAGATATCTCCAAATCAGCTGCACAGAACAATGTAAGTGATACATCATTGTGTTCAGCTTCTCTGACATTCTCTTTAAATCCAGTTTTCAGTTTTAATGTTTTCTTTTCATTTTAACATTTTTGTGATTCTTTTTCTTTTTTACAATTCATAATTTAGGGTACAAACACACACTGCATATACGATATGCAGCAGATTAGATCTAAATAACTGAACACCGTATCAAATCTGCTGCGTACCTGCTGTGTGTGTTTGTACCCATAAAGTTATCCTAAAATCTTGTGTTTTTCACTGTGGGTGAGGCCCACTACAAGTCTGACACTTCCTGTTCTTTAAGGATCTCTTTCTCTTCTCCCTCTGGCAATATAGGGGGAGATATATCAAACATGGTGCAAAGTGAAACTGGCTCAGTTGCCCCTAACAACCAATCAGATTCCACCTTTCATTTTACAAAGAGTCTGTGAGGAATGAAAGGTGGAATCTGATTGGTTGCTAGGGGCAACTGAGCCAGATTCACTTTACACCATGTTTGATAAATCTCCCCATAGTCTTTTCTTTCTCTACTGCATTGTATACTATAGTTGACAAGGTATAGCCACCGTATACACACTCCGAAACCAAGCAGGACAGAAGGCTATCTCTGTTGGCTGCTCTGCAGTGAACAGGAGATCGTTATATAGAGGCCTGACTGTGGGAAGAGTTGACTGAGGATGTGTGTCCACTAGCATTTAGCTAAGTAGGTGGACATGCACAGTACTACACACTCTAAACACTAGGTGGTGCCATAGTATGTAAGTAGTTTTTCACTGGTTTCTATTTTGAATGTGGAAAACATTTTAGATTTTTTTATGATTTATCCAATGAAAATTACATATGATATTAATGGTGGAACAAACCCTTTAATAGATATATTCTATTATCTGTACCTATATTGAGGCCAATCCCCAGCTAAATATAAGAGTTGTCCTGAACCCCCTCTGTGTGTTTCCATTGCTGTGTAATTCAAGTTATATGCACATGGTTTCAATTCTCTTCAGGGGAAAAAAAATTAACGTACAATATCAAAGAGTATGAGCGCTCTAAACAGAAAAGTAAACATTTAGCAATAGAGAGCCAAAACAATAATGAATATCACATGGCCCCCTTCAATAAATTATTAGGGAAGACTATGTGATAAGTTGTACAGCTTAAATAGACCCAGGTAATACTGGAAAGTTATTCCATGGAAGCAAATTGAAACCGGGTGGATAGTTCTTTGCTACCACAGCAAGCTTGGCTGTATACTAAAGTGGCTGTGTAAATTGGAATACCCCTCTATTGGGCGCCAGCCGCTGGAGTGACGCCGCTCCCGGGTGGTGATAGGACCACTGACAGTCTATTGTAATCATTACATATTACAATATGAAGATGGAAAAATACATCACTACAAGAAAAAAATTCAAGTTGTATCTTGTAGTTTTTGCCAACTGCAAAATTGTCAAAAGTGTTTACTTCTAGTCTATAGGAATAAAAATGTGGAACTAAGTCAAAGCTAAATATTCCGCAGGGCTACTGTCACATGACTACCTGCTACTCCCAGTAGATCCTCCACCCCTTGATCCCTCATTACACTGCAGACTTCTCACCTTCTATCACTGGAGAGCCTGTAGACTACACTTCATCCATAACAGTATGCGTATAGATTGTATCCTAAAAGCAGTTTTCTTTCAAAATTTGGCAAATTGAAAACCCTTTAAAATAACTTAGACTTTTTATGGTCTTCCCGCTTCACCCAATAAGAGGCCTATTCCACGGAGCGATAATCGGCCGATTATTGCACGGTGGAATAGAGAAAACGATCAGCCGATGATCGTGTCATCGGCTGATCGTTTATTTAGGCCCAAACCTAAAATCATCGGTCACCCACCGCGCATCGATTCGTGGAATATTGGTGGGTGGCGGGCGACCGACTATTTGAGAAGCAGCATACATTACCTACCACGGCTTCTCCTACGCTCTGTCTTCCTCCCCTGGTCCTGTGGCGCAGCATCAGCTTCGGTGCGGCCTGACTGAGCTGTCAGGCTGCTCAGCCAATCACTGGCTGGGACCACCGCGGCCAGTGATTGGCTGAGCGGTCTGACAGCTCAGTCAGGCCGCTTCTGAGTTGATACTGCGCTGCGAGACTCTGGGAGGAAGACGGAGCGTAGGAGAAGCCCTACTAGGTAATGTATGCTGCAAGGGCTGCTAGGACATCGGTAATGATGTCCCTGCAGCCCTCGCTAAACGATCATCGGGCCGTGGAATAGACCCAGTAAACTAGCGCCGAGAACAAAGGAGGAGATGCGCAACAGACTGTCCCTGCCATGATCTTGTTCATAGACCAAGATCAGCCGACATTGTGCATGTCAGCTGTTCGTTGCCGTTCAACATGCGCTCCCCTATCCCTATGGAAAACGTATGCATGGTTGGCCAAGATCAGTGTGTAGGTGTAACTGTCAGCTAAACGGAAAGGCTCCGTTCACATGGAATAAAACTGGCGTAATTCCCCCTGCGGAATCCCACCAGCCTCCGTGTAACAATGACAGTCTATAAGAAGCTCGCACGCCTCCTCTCTCCGTACTGGAGAATGAACATGTCCATTTTTTAGCACGGAGAGAGGAGGCGCGCATGCCTCCCATAGACTGTCGTCATTCCACCAGTTTTACTCTGTGTGAACGGAGCTAAAGTGTTAAATGCAAGACCAGCAAAAATAAGTAGAAAAATACATCACGTGCTTCTGTGAACAAGCCCCTATTGCTATGTGTTTTGCAGGCTGCTGTTCACACACACCAGATTTGTTGCAGAGTTTTAGATCTCTATTTCACAGCAGAAGAAACAGCAGCAGAAACAGCACTATTCAGGTTTATTTTGCAGAAATTATTGCAACAAATCACGTGTGAACAATACCCTAAAGGTGTCACACCTGTTGTATGGTTATTAATAGGGCCCTAATTGTGTAATAAATACTCTTCCCAAGTCTTCAGACAGGCGGTCTACAGTAGAGACGCCAGCATGCCATTAACTGTCTCCAGTCTTATTGCATTGTCTTCTCCATAATCAATGACAAACCTATTGCTGCTTGACAAAAACTATACATTGGAATCAGTAGCATCAGCGTGTTTATGTACATAGACTGTGTATCCGTGTGTGTTCAATTACCTTTTCCAATTTAATATATATATATGTTTTTTTAATCTGGACGTTTGTGTAATTGTAGTTAAAAGATCAAAGCCCGCGCAGTTGAGTGATGTTCGTAACCGTTTTCGGCACAGTTTTGGCCACCTGCTGTTGCTATTTTTCCCCTCCAGCTAGCCATTGAGCACCCCCTGCGCATCTCTGCTCGTAAAACATGATTGAGGAAGTATTTCAGATCTATTTATGAGCCAGGAGCAGTGCAGGATGGGAAAAGGCCTCTAAGTATTGGCCTTCACTGCACTTGGTCAGACGCGTTCACATTGAATTTCTATAGCTGCACTTATATCCCGGCTGTGTTATATGGTGCGTTGTGGAATTTAATGCAAAAAATTACCATAAACACTTCATTTTGAAGGATTTACTGTAGATTGGATCCAGAGAGCACATGCACAGTGTATATGTTGTTACAGCCATATAATATATATATATATATATATATATATATATATATATATATACACATACACATACATACACTAGCACACACACACACACACACACACACACACACACACACACACACTGGTGCCTTGGATTACGAGCATGATTTGTTCCGGGGCTGAGCTTGTAATCCGAATCACTCTGAAACCAAAGCAAAGCATTGAATTTCAATGATTACTTATAGGAAAATGCTGACATGGTTCCGCACCCGAAGGTAATGATTTTTTTAAAATTCTTAATAACAGGTAAAACAAATTAAACAAAGCTGTATGTGTGACATTATAAGTTACTGTACAGTATAGCAATCAGCATGTGGAGTATAATGTATAGTAAGTGCATAAACCGTAAAAAACTGCAGCAGATTGGAGATATAGGATGCAACTGCAGATCCCCATAATGCAGGAGCGTAGTACAACATGCTAGAATAGAAAAGGAGGGCTGCTGTCAGAGGTCTGTGTGATCACATGACAGTGATGGGGAAGGGGTGTGTGTTCAGTATGGACCAATCAGGAGGTGAGAATCACAGAGCTGTGCAGGAGGACAGTGACCGAAATGTTTCTATACAGCAGTGTGTATAGTGTGAGTGCAGGCACATTATAGCAGCAGTGCGTATAGCTGAGTGTAAGTGCAGGCACATTATAGCAGGAATGGGGAGGATGGGAAACACAAGGGCTAGCAGAGATTGTAGGGAGGAATGAGCAGGACATGTGTGCTAAGTATAGGTGAGGGAGACTTCCAGGGTCAAAGTACATTGCTGTAGACCACGCTATGTAGACCATGTCCCTTCCCAATTTTCCCTCCCATCCAGTACAGGGAGCTCTTAACCCTTTCCCGCACGAGGACGCAACTGTACGTCCTCGCGCAGGCGTTCAGAGGGGGGCCGCGCGGCGACCCCGCTCTGAATCGCGGCGGTGCCGCTTTTAGCCCGGGACCGCCGGTATTAGCGGGCACGGTCCGATCGCCGTGCCCGCTAATACAGTAATCAGATGCAGCTGTCAAACATGACAGCTGCATCCGATTACCGGATTCAGCTTATCCCTGGTGTCTAGTGGCGGAGATCGCTCCCCCGGGACGTTATCCCAAAGGAGCGATCTCCGTGTGTGCTGCCGGCCGGGGACCGCTCCAAGATGGCGCCGTCCCCGGCTCGGCACTCGTTTACTTCCGGCTGCAGCAGCCCGAAGTAAACGAGTGCCTATCTCATGGATCTCTACAGCATATCTATGCTGCAGAGATCTCTATGAGAGATCAGAGCACTTATACTAGAAGTCCCCCAGGGGGGCTTCTAGTATAAGTGTAAAAGTTAAAAAAAAAAGTGTTGTTGTCAATAAAAAGCCCCCTCCCCTAATAAAAGTCTGAATCACCCCCCTTTTCCCAGGTTATAAATAAAAGTAAATAAATAAACAAACATGTTTGCTATCGCCGCGTGCGTAATCGCCCGAACTATTAATTAATCACATTCCTGATCTCGCACGGTAAACGGCGTCAGCGCAAAAAAATCCCAAAGTGCAAAATTGCGCATTTTTGGTCGCATCAAATCCAGAAAAAAATGTAATAAGCGATAAAAAATTCGTATATGCGCAATCAAGGTACCAATAGAAAGAACACATCATGGCGCAAAAAATGACACCTCACACAGCCCCATAGACCAAAGGATAAAAGCGCTATAAGCCTGGGAATGGAGCGATTTTAAGGAACGTATATTTGTTAACAATGGTTTGAATTTTTACAGGCCATCAGATACAATATAAGTTATACATGTGACATATCGTTTTAATCGTAACAACTTGAGGAACATGCATAATAAGTCAGTTTTACCCCAGGGCGAATGGCGTAAAAACACATTTGCCCCAAATAAAAGAAATGCGTTTTTTTTTTTTTTTTTTCAATTTCACCACACTTTGAATTTTTTTCTGGTTTCGTAGTATACTTTATGCAAAAATTCAGCCTGTCATTGCAAAGTACAATTAGTGGCACAAAAAATAAGGGCTCATGTGGGTCTGTAGGTGGAAAAATGCAAGTGCTATGGCCTTTTAAGCACAAGGAGGAAAAAACGAAAACGCAAAAACGAAAATTAGCCTGGTCCCGAAGGGGTTAAAGCAAAGAAATGCTCTTAAACCAAGTTACAATTTTGAAAAAACTGTGAGCTCTTGCAAAATGTTCTCAATCCAAGTTACTCGTAAACCAAGGTACCACTGTATGTACGTGTGTGTGTGTGTGTGTGTGTGTGTGTGTGTGTGTGTGTATATATATATATATATATATATATATATATATATATATATGTGTGTATGTATGTATTTATAATCTAGTTATTTTTATACATGCCTTATACTAGCATATTAAAGCATTGAAGAGAGAAAGAGAGAAGACTCTTTTTCTGTACTTTAACCACATTACCAGTAGCCGGTGTCATGTATATTTTACAATGTTCTAATATTCCGACACAAGACTAAAGCCATTGATGTGGCTGCTTGCATTTCATCTTGCATGCATCTGTATATAATATAGTATATATTGTACAATATATCAGCACAGCAATATGTCTGCCACGTTTCTTAGGCTTTTCATAAACAAAGTATGCGTTGCAAGAATTCCTAAGATCTTGTGAAGAACCACTTCAAAGTAATCCAAGAGTTAGATCTAGATCTCATCGACACTGCTCATCCTCAATGGAAACTCCAGACAGACCAGTACGTTCATAGTCTTCCCTAATTCTTGGAAGTTCTTGATGCTGCAATCCTGCAAATGTAATGGATGGCTGTAAATTACATTTTCATGTCTCTATGTTGATAAAAAAAACTTAGAGCTGTATCCAAAGTGACTTCAGATGGATGTGTTGGTCGTGTATAAATTTGATCTGCACCTGTCCTCCAGTGCTAAAGCTGATGAAACAATATTTGTAGGGCAGGAGGCAGGGCTTAGGCTGCTCTCTCTGGAGCTGGGGTATAACCTACTGTACCATCCATAGACACTAGGCCCAAACACCTGTAGTTGAGTCCTCTGGAGAAAGGCTATTAGGGAGATCTATTAAAAGACTTATCCAGGCTTAGAAAAACATGTCCGCCTTTCTCCTGAAACTGAACCGCTTTTGTCCTCAGTCTGGGTGTGGGATTTGTACTCTGTTCCATCAAAGTGAATGAAGCTGGATTGTAATACCACACACAACCTGATGACAGAGGTGGTGCTGTTTTCGCCAGAAAGTAGCTGTAGGTTTTCTGATCCTGGATAACCCCTTTAAATATGGTGTTTTTAAGCACCAGTCTAAAACACAAGTCCATGCAGCCCAATTTCATTGAAGTTAATAGAACAGAGTTGTAGTACCACACACAGCCTGTGGACAAGTGTGGTTGGTTCTTAAAGGACAAGTCCAGGGAAGATTTTTATTCAAGTATTGTATTGGCCCACAAAAGTTATACAAATCACCTATATACACTTATTACGGGAAATGCTTATAAAGTGCGTTTTTCCCTGCACTTCTTACTGCTTCAAGGCTTCACTTCCTGGATAACATGGTGATGTCACTTCCTGGATAACATGGTGATGTCACTTCCTGGATAACATGGTGATGTCACGCCCAGAGCTGTGCAGGCTGTGGCTGCTGTATAAGCATTTCCCATAATAAGTGCATATTGGAGATTTGTATAACTTTTAGGGGGCAATACAATACTTTAATAAAGATTTTCACTGGACTTCTCCTTTAAATTGGTTGTGACGATAGTGTTTTTGCATACGTATGGCATGTGCCATGACATGGGACTCTATTAGGGCCCATTTACACAGAAAGATTATCTGCCAAAGATTTGAAGCCAAAGCCAGAAACAGACTATAAACAGAGGTCAGGTCATAAAGGAAAGCCTGAGATTTTGCCTCTTCAATCCATTCCTGGCTTTGGCTTCAAATTTTTGACAGATAATCTGTCAGATAATCTTTCTGTGTGATGGTGCGTTTACGGAGAGATTTATCTGACAGATTTTTGAAGCCAAAGCCATGAATGGATTCAAAGAGAGGGGAAATCTCAGTTTTCCCTTAATGACCTGTTCTGTTTATAGTCTGTTCCTGACTTTGGCTTCAAAAATCTGTCAGATAAATCTCTGTGTAAATGCACCTTAAATTGATCCTTACTCCCCCCCCCCCCTCAATTTGTCACAAATTAGTTGATAAAGTTCCCCCTGTGTTTCGAGTGCTTAACAGAAATCTTGCTTGCCGTATATTAAAAAAATCTTTCTCAGTTTTTCCATTGTTTTCTAAGTTTAGTGTCCCTTAAACTAATAGTGCCATCAGATAGCCTCACTATTTTACACTTATACATAGAAAACTCAAGTTTTTTTTATTTTTCTCTTTCGTTAATAGCATTTATGTTTAGCAAACATGAATGGCACACATGTATCTTTTAGAGCGCAGAGCCTGTGTGTGTAGTCCAGAGTAATAGGGAGTGTCAGTCATCCCTTGTAATGAAGTGTACATGGCCGGAGCTGTCACATCACTGCTTAATTAGAGGGTTGTGTTTCCTTCTCCTGCCCTGACTGCAGCCCAGTGTCCCACTGCGTCTGTCCAGGAGATCTCATGTCCCCCACAACATCCCAGATTGGATTCTCTGTAGACATGCACGCTACTTTTATTATTTCCCATTGTGTATTCTTAATATTTGACAGTGCTTTTGTTTAGACCGAACAGAATGTTCTCCTTATGTGATTCAATCAGTGAGATTTTACATCTTATATGTATGTGTGTGTATCTATCTGTCCATCTAATGTATCTATTGCAAGGACCATTAGTCCATATGTTCTTAACATGACCAATATGTAATCCAAATGTCCATATGTAATTTAAAAAAAAAACAAAACACAGCAATCCTGGTGTGTTTTTTTCTCTTTTCATTTACACTGTTTATCATTCGGCAACAATATTGTTAAATTTTAATAGATCGGACAGTTCTGTACACTGACACGAAATATGTGAATTATTATTATTATTATTATTTTATTTTTTTTTACATATTTTTATCTGTATAATAGGAAAGAGGGTGTTAAAAACCTTTACTGGGGAGTTTTTTTTTTTTTTTTAAGGGGAAGTTTTAATTGCTTTATAAGTCCCCGTAGGGGACTTACATATGCAATTAATTATTAGATTGCATGTACTGGCATAGCATTGATCAGTATTATTAGCAATCTGCATGTACAGTCTGCCTGAGAGCAAACTAAGGGAAGGTCGCCGATCCGACAGGACAGAGGTAAGTATTATACTCCCACCTGTCAGGGAAAGTGCTTGGGACTCCTGCAGACACATGGTAAGTGAAGGTTAGCTTGTCTGGTCTGATCCCACATAAGAGGTACTGTAATACAAATTGCTGAAAGCGTTACTACTGGCTATGATAATGGTATGTCACAGCTTGCTGTGTACATGAAGACTGGTTAGAGACCCCATGTTGAATTCTATAAAGTACTTACAATGGACACACAAGAATCACAATTTGAGCATGGAGCAATGGAAGGAGGAGGGCTGGTCTGATGGGTAATGTAGACAGCTGGGTGTGTGCCCATCATTAGGGCCTGGCAGTAGTGGATTATAACAGGTCCGTTTTGGGCGGTAGCCCGGGGCTCTGAGCTCCTGGAGGGCCTTTGGCCACCCAAAAAGACTTATACTTTCAGTGGTGTATTGTCTCCTGGCTACTATTCTGCAATGATTTTCAAAAAATTGGTGCTTTTTTTGCAGCAATTTTGAAAAAATCAGGGCATTATGACATTATCCTGTAGTATGAGCACCACACTAGTGCGGCCATAGTTACAGTGGGATGGGGGGCCTAGGCTTGGTAAACAGCCCGGGGCCTATGGTAAAGTTAATCCGCCCCTGGGGTCTGGCTACACTGGGCAATTATACACCTCTGTGATCAGCGCTCACTCACTGACACTCTCGCCCTATCTAATCCGGCCCTCACCTGGAGAAGAGATTGCTTCTGGATTCATTGTGAGAAGTTATTGGAGTCATTGGGATGATCTACTGAATATTGCCGCAGACCAAGCCCTCCCCATTAATTGCCAACAGTGTTCCCTAATGGCTATGGCCTCTTCCAGCAGGATAATGTCACAGCCACCCCCCAACATTATTCAGTAATGGTTTGAGGAACCTGACAAAGGAAACCAAGGTGTTGACTTAGCCTCCAAATTTCCCTGTTCCCAGTCTGAATGAGAGTCTATGGGATGTGCTGGAAAATCAAGTCACATCTATGGATGCCGCACCTCACACCTTACAGGTTGTAAAGGATCTTTTGCACACATCTTGGTGCCAGATATCACAAATGCCTTGTGGAATATAAAGGCCCTATTCCACAGAACAATTATCGGCCGTATTTGTCCGATAATTGTCTCGTGGAATAGGAGACAGTGATCAGCCGACATCGTTCATGTCTGCTGATCGTTGAAGTCGTTTGTTTTTCAACATGTTGAAAGACAAACGACTTATATAGCAGCAGACCGCCGCTATATCCTGTGGGCTGCCTGGACGATCAGCGATCACCCAGCCCTCCCCGGACTCACCCTCTCGCTGCCTCTGCGGGTAATAGCGACGGCAGCGAGCAGGGAACGAGGAGCAAACGAGCGCTCACAGCGCTCGTTTGCTCCTCACTGTCGGCCTGTGGAATAGGGCCTTAAGTTTTGCATGGGTCAGAGCTGGTTTGCAAAGTGGACCTTAACAATATTAGGCAGATGGTTTGGATGTTATGGCTGATCAGTGCATACAGTATGTTTTTTAGCTGGGGTGATTAAATTTGTCAAAGCATTCAGCCCTTTATAAATAAAAATAATTTCTATATTAATTTAAAGTATTTTTTTTTACTTTAAACTCTGTAGTTTACTTGTGTATCCTCTTATTGTATCTCTGGACAGCTGTTTGGGTGCATGCACACTACGGAATATGCGCGGATTCCGTTGCTTGTTCCCGCTCGCGGCAGCACGTATCTCTACCTGTGCCATAAACATCATTCTATCCACCGTCCGCCAAAAGAATTGACATGTCAATTCTTTTGACGCATGACCGAATCAGTCTGTGCCTAGAATGGAGTCTATGGCACAGGCGCGGCCACGAGCAGGGGCCAGCGACGGAATCCGCAGTGGCCTTTCCACGCATATTCTGTAGTGTGCATGCACCTTACCGGGTAATTGCTGGCTTTACAGGCATCTGTTTATTGGCCCCCAATCCAGATTACCAGGAATCTAAAGTAGGGGTTCCTATAGAGTAGAGCAATAGTTCAGGGGTGCAGCAATGGTATGGATGGGTTCACATGTTGCTTATGGCAGAATCAGCACCAATATTGTGTAAATGAATGTGGTTAGAAGCCCCATTCCCTCAATGTAAAAATTGTACGGCAGATGCTAGACTTCCTGTTTTATGCATTGTGTGAAGCCACATTACCATAGCTACTTTATCATCTTCACTTAAAAATTTTTTTTTTTCATTTTTTACTAGTGAAGTTTTTTTATTTTGTAATTGGAATAAGTAAGATTATTAATATTAATTTCCATAATAATGATGTAATTATTAGAACTAAAAAAAAAATTATAAAATTTTTTAGGGGGAGAATCATTTTGTTTGTTTTTTTTTGCTTTCAAAACTGTTTTGTGTAATTTTTTGGTATCGGTAATAAAGCGTTAAATCCAGGCATTGTTCTGAATGTTTTACGATAAAATATACAAGCAACTTACTCAGGCTAGAAAAGGTAATGGTGAATTCGTCTCTGCTTTTCTCCTTTTTAAAATGTATTAAAAATATAATGTGGATATATATGCGGCATATGTTCCCTATTAGAGAATGTAAGATAAATAATTTTGGCTGCCCTACAAAGGATTATGTACAAAGCCTGTAAATACAGTTGTTATTATGCAAATTTAGGTTTGGGGGAAGGAATTTTAATGCCCCCTTTTTATTTGCACATATATCTTTTTAGTATCTCTTTTGTAAATCCAGAGCATTGCATATCACTGTTTTCTATTATTACACTAAAAAGCGCCCAGATCTGCATGATAAAGAAAAGTGCTGCTTTAGCTGCCTCTAGGTGGTGCTGTTACACGACCGAATCATTGAGCAGTGTTCCTTTTAACTCTTGTCTTTGTGACTTTAGTTTATTTATAGTTTATAGCAGCATTTACTGTGTTGAAACTTTGTTTATGAACGGCAAAAATCTGATATATATATATATATATATATATATATATATATATATATATATATATATATAAAATAAAGAACATGTAAAGTCCATTTTAAAGGTGCACATGCTGGTGTGCAAAGGTGGACATAGCAGTGATACTCTCTGGATATGCCATAGATGTATAGCTAGGATTACTCCTTAAGGGTAGCTTCACACACACTGTATCGCAGTCGATTTTCTGTTGTGGATCCGCAGCAGATTTGATCTAAGTAACCAAAAACAGCATCAAATCTGCTGCGGATCCTGTATGTGGGAACACACTCTAAGGGTAGTTTCACACATACTGTATTGCAGCAAATTTCACTGCAATACAGTACAATACAATACAGCAAACTGAACACAACATAAAATCTGCACTTATTTTCACACATACTGTATACACTGGAGATTTTATGCTGCAGATTTTTTTTTTAAGGCTTTATTTGATTTTTATATTGATTTACTGTGTATAGCATAAAATCTGCAATATAGTATGTGTAAACATACCGTAAATATTCCATATAGGCAAGATAATACATGAGGTTCAGAGGGCAATCACAATGGGTTAGGTACATGAGGTCTTAAAGGCAATTTCTCTCAAAACCTATTTTTAAATATTTTTTCTCTACTGGCAGGATTACAATAAAACATAGCAGCTCTGTATAGCTAAGGCAGGATCCACCATTTACTGAGGTGATGGTTACAACTCGTCTCCTTCCCCTGCTCAGTGACCTCAGCATAGGTCACAGAGTTTGCTAAGAGTAGTCTGCCCTATATAATGTACAAAGAATTGTAAAATATATGTATAAAAAAAAGTTTCAATATCTGTCCTCTAATTTGTGCAAAAAATTGACTCCTTAAAGGTGTTATCTGGATAAATAAAATTGTGTGGCACTGAAACAAAAATGCAGAATAGTAAAAGAAATGCAATGTGGTGTAGTAATGAAATATGCACCTCTTCTGTGCTGTCATATGGCACTCACCCCTGAAGCGCTGGAAATGCAGCCACGCCTGTACTACTTCGTCTCGTCTCCTCTGCTCCCCCCTCCCATCGGAGACAAGGAACATGTGATCTCCTAAAACAGCCTGGCTTGCTGCAGCTTGTAATTGCAAGTCAGGAGAGTGAGGTGTGCAGAGGGAGTGGGTACCACAGTGCAATGTAGGGAGCCTAGAATTTTTGGGGGTTTCTTAGTGGTGCAAAATACAGCAAGACAGGCAGCTGAAGGAAATGTTTACATTTATACCGGAGCAGCGGGAGAAGTCCATTTCTGGTGCTAACATGTAAAAGAGGGGTCAGTGCATCTTAAATTTTTAGGAAAGCAGAGCCCGGCCAACCCCCTGGTGGAGACCCTTATAGTTACCCCGTCCCGCTTCTGGAGCCGCTCCCACCACCGAGATCTCACCGCCGGAAGCCCGGCGCGCGCATCAGAGATGAGTCCAACACTCATAAATAATAAATGAAGCCGCCATTCTCTATGAGCGTAGGACTCATCTCTGATGCGCGCGTGCCAGGAGCGGAGTAAGTGTAAGGGTCTCTAGCGTGGGGTCGGCCGGGCTCTGCATCAGCACGAGGGTTGAGAGGTTCCCTTTAAAACAGGCGATTAGATTAGAAAAATGAAAAAGGCATACTCTCCTTTCCCAATTCCCTGCCATTACAACACTTACTACTGCTTCTTAGTTCCTGTGATATATCAACCCTGCTGGAACTGTCACAGCAGTGAATTGGTTCAGAGGATGCATCACAGGAAGCAGGCCTGAGTGATGGAAACCGAGCACTGTCCTAACAGGGGAATTGGGGCAGGTGAGTATATATATATATTTATTTCTTTTATTTATTTATTAATTTTTTTACATATCTCTCTGACTATATTTTTTTTTTTTTTGGGGGGGGGGGGGGGGGGGGGATTGGACAAACTACAGATTTCAGGATAGTTTTTTATATGTTTCCAAAAATTACATGAAGGTAGCTCCAAGTTGAATGCAACAATAGGCTATGTTTCATCATCTTAATATTAATTTGTAATATTTTTAGGTATATTTAGCTATAAGTGAATGTTTTACCATAATTGACTGTTACATGACTCGTAGAAGCCGTTTTACTTGGTGTCCTAATCATCTAGCACTGGTTATGTAATAGTGCTTTAGTGTTTTTCAATAAAGGTTATACCTCCAGTGGGTTACACCAATAAATGTTCAATACAGACCCGAAGTGTTGTTACGCCGTGCTGTTTCCTTGACAGAAGATAGAAAGTTTTGACAAACATACCCGACACAGCGAGTGTCCAATTTGATATGATTTAAATAAATGCAAACCACCATTACGGGGGGAACACAAACAGCCTAAAAGCGAGTTCTCAGAATAATTGTCGAATTGTTATGAATGGAAGAGGATGTTGAAATAGGGCATGATTGGCTGATGTTACATATGTCCTTGATTACCTTCCCTTGTGCTTTTATCCTAATAAGTGACATTCTTTGTATTCCCTTGGATGGCTAGACAGTCTGACACTGAAGAGGAATAAATATTGCGTGTGCTACACATTAAGCTGTCATCTAAGACAGCATTTAACACAAAAAAGAAAATGGTGAGGGAAAAAGGTAACTGGAGAAATTCATAAGAAGATCTGGAAAGCGACACGCCGGTGGCTTCAGTGATAATTGCTTGAATTTTTGACATGTTTAGGTCCTGTGCAGTAATTCAGGTTTACTGTAGCCGACTCTGCACATAATTGGTGGATGCTAGGTGCAGGGTTTCCTAGGATTGTTTAGTCTCATTGGAAGCATGGGCTTTTCACAGTTTTCACATAGCTTGAGGCTTTTAGACTTTTTTGTTTTAATTTTTTTTTTTTTTTTTTTTAGTTATTTGGAAAAATAAAACTAAATGTTAAGCTTTGTATGGATTCATAGGATCAGTAAAGTCTTCAGTTCAGTGTGCAACAGTAATCTTTGCCGCTTTTGTGACAATGTGAGTTTATCTATTCTGCACAACATTGGATCTCGGAGACTTAAAGGGATTATCAGGGATTACTACTTTCTTGCAAAAAAAAAAAAAAGCACCACCCCTGCTTCCAGGTTGTGTATGGTATTGCAGTTTAGCAATGAAACAAAGCTGAAAACTGTACTCAAACTTAGGACAAGAGAGGTTGTGTTTCTGGAAGAAAGCAGCTATTAGAGATGAGCGAATCTACAGTAGGAACAAAGCAAATTGCTTTGTTCCTATCTGCATTCCGCTCATTAGGCTGTGGGCTTTGAAGTCTCCTCTTTGTGCTGCTCCTCCCCAGGTGCTGGGAAAAGATAGATCCAGTCTTGGAAAACTGGGAAAAGTTTCTCAGGACTGGATCCATCTTTTCTCAGCACCCGGTGAGGAGCGGCATGGAGCGGAGCAGACTTCAAAGCGCAGCCTGATGAACAGAATGCAGATAGGAACAAAGCAATTTGCTTAGTTCCTACTGTAGATTCGCTCATCTCTAACAGACATCTTTCTCTAAAGGATTTTCTATAACGTGAATGTCCAAGCTTCTAAAAAGACCTTTATGCGGTGGGTGAAAGGGGCACTTTTTAAAAAAGTTTGTGGCACTTCACATTGTGGCCCTCCAGCTGTTGCCAAAGCTATGTCCAAGCATGATGGGTATTGTAGTTTTGCCGGAGGGTTGTGAGTTTGACTCACTTGTACTAAGGGGTGGAGATTTCCATGACTGACACATTTACTATGATTGACGCAAGAGAGTTTAAGTGAATTATAGAAGAAATTCAATAAATTTATTAGGAGGCCTCTGCCCCTAAGAAAAAAATTGGAGGTTCTTACTCCAACATATTTTCATTGGTTGAATATAACATGATAATAACATGGATGGTCTAGATGATCAGGGGTCTGACTCCTGGCACGATCAGCTCTTTGAAGGAACATCATCGAGTGTACCAGTGCTGTAGCCTCCATGGTAACCTGCAATTGCTTTACTCTTAGTAGCAGAAGTGCAAAGTACTACAGATTTACCCCATTCAATCAGACCCCTGCCAAGCTATTATCCAGGGTCTCTCCTGAGGATTTTATAAAGCTACAATAACCCCTTTTAAAACCTACATGTAAAGTGCCATTCCTTAATGCATCACTTCTGGTCTGGCAGGCCTCACGTTCCTCTGTTTACTGGGGGTGCTGAGATCCTGAGGTGTAAGGACCAGCTGATTTTCTTAAAGGTTCCTAGGTCCAACAACCACAGCTTGAATATGTAAGATTTTCCATGAAGTAATTGTCACCATGTCACCTTGTATAAGCCTCTTTGATGGTCCCTAATGTTTGGTCCCCCCCGACGTTTATTTTAATTCATTAGGTTGCAGTGTTCCTAATGTTGTCTAGCTCATTTCTCAGTGGTGTACGGCATGGATGCACCAAGTCTATAAACAGTCTTTGCAGTATGGGTCCACATCTGCTACTCATTTACTTCTAGGTTTCTAGGAGACTTGTGATCCCTGAAACAATTTAGGTGTTTGGTACAGCATAAGATTCTCTTTGATTTCTGATACATAGGAATGTATTATAATGTGCTTATTTAAGTGGTTTTCTCAGTGGATCATGGTAGGGGTACATTGGTGTGTTACTGAACTTTCCATTTACTGGATACCTGTTGTATGCCTGGTTGTGTGTTATGGTCACTGGCCGCCGTGTGTTATAATCTGTGCAGCCATCTGTGTCCTGTCTTCCTTAAAGTGACTGTACCACCAGGCCCAGGCTGAAGCACTGGAGGCGGAACCCCTGCCCCCCCCCCCCCCCCCACAGTGGGGGGAAACCCCAGCCCCTCCATGATGTGACTCCATTAGAATCAATGGAACCATATCATAGAGGGGCTAGGGTTTCCTCCCACTAAGGGTGGGTCGGCCCGCCTCCAGTGCTTCGGCCTGGTGGTACAGTCACTTTAAAGGGAATCTGTCACTAGGTTTATGCTGCCTTTTATAAGGGCTACATAAACTAGTGACAGAAATGCTTATCAGATTGCTGTATTACTTAATTTTGTTTAGTCGTTCTCCTAATATGCAGGAGAATACAATTTTTGATGGACCCCACCCTCTAGCTGCTGGGTGACAGTTGACTGCCTATAAGCAGTATGGATAAATAACTGCCAATCAGCAGCTGGTGGGCGAGGTTTTCATCTTGTCATGAATATTGAGGACTACCAGGCTCATGGACATAATAGAGAGGACTACTTATTGTCCAGGTTATTCAGAAAGGTATCTCTGGATCAGCTACACAGAATAATGTGAGCGATACATCATTCAGTTCAGCTTCTCAGTCACTAGTATATGCTACCCTTAGATAAGACAACATAAACCACAGTTTTTAAAAACATGGCCTGGTACATGCGTAAGGATATAGCAGGTACCCTGGGCAAGGTAAAGGTGTAGAGAGTGGGGATCTGGCAGACCTATATATTAGAATCACGGATTAGATAGTAGAGACACTCTTCGACGTGAGCACGTGGGAGGGGAGTTGTGTTTTGTTTGTTCTAAACTTTAAGTCCTGTTGGGCTCCTTGCGATTGCTCTCAGAATATGTTGCAAGCATACCTTATGTTTCAGGATATTGTTGTATCTGCTGAAATTGAAGTTAGGCGAATGATGTCAATTCGCCCTGTACAAATTTTTGACTGTTACAAAAATGAAAATCCAAATAAAAAAATATAAAAAAAAAAAAAAGACAACATAAACCTTCTGACAGAGGCTCTTTAAGTGTGCAGCAGTATAAAACCTTTGACCCAGAGCAAGGTTCTTTATATACTATTTTATTTAGATTCAGTGTAGGTCATTCAACATAATCCGTCTGCCACAAGCATTTAAAGCTGTTACCGTAGGTTAGCCAACTTAAAACAAAAACAATCCATATGAGCAATGTTACCTAGCTTTACTGAATCCTAAATAGCAGAAATAAGGGAGAGGTCTGAGCTGCCAGGTGGTGATTTAATCCTGAAATTTACAAGGAGACACAGGGCAGACCACTTCCTGTTACACATAAATCCATGTACTTTTCTAGTGGTCACATCCTTGGTCACATGACTCACCTGCAGCAATGAAATCTATAGATGTGGCTTAGGTGGGATGAGACACATGACACTGCAGGAATGCTTGGGGTAAGTGTGCATTATATGGGGGACACTGGCCTTGGGTCTAATACAGGAAGGGCAGATGGTTAGCCATTCATTGTCTGCGTCTGTATTTACATTGCATAATTTACTTATAAGTGAGTTACTACAGTAAATTTTTTATTCTCAGAGGTTTGGCTCACTAACTACTTACACTCCATTTTTCTATAGTGAGACAGTAGCTTGAACTTTATAAATGTCTCATATATTATTAGGAATAAATTTACTGTGGTTAAATTGTAACATTGGGCTATTCAATGTTGATATTCAACAAGCTGTGCATTTAATAATTGCAATATTAATAATATATAAAATGTAATCTTTTTATTTTGAAGCCACAGTCTGTGTATATCTATGTCCACCAAAAAACTCACTCTGTCCCCACAACCCTCCTACAGGTGATCTATATAACATTGATAATCTCCTGATAGTGGGGGTTGCCAAGTCAATACTAAAAAAAATTTTGTTGGAAGCAGGAAAAATGGTCAAGAATAAGGATCTGAGCAACTCTTACCAGGGTCATACTTTGATGGTCTTGTGGGTGTTCCCAGTCTGCCATGGTTACCTACCAAAAGTGGTGCAACTGCTGAACTGAAGATTGGGTTCTGGGTGCCCAAGGCTTATTGATGTGCATCAAATGTTACTTATGTACTTTTTTTTTTTTTTTTTTTACTTTCGAGTGGCAGCTGTGTTGGGAAATGCATGCCTATCCCAGTACAGTTACTTAACATTAGCCTCCCTTGTTGTCTGTTCAAATACATGTTATACGTGATTAAGCTGTCTGTGTCAGGAGCAAAACATCCTGTAGCAGGGCAAGCAGTTATTGACAATTATCTAACATGCATTAGAATAGACGTCAGGAAAACTCAATATTACTTGCACGCAGCAGTGCTATTGATGTGCCATGACCATGCCATGTCCCAACACAACCATTGGTGATCGTGTTGCCCCTTAATGCTGGCACTCAAGGTAAAAAAAAAAAAAAAAAAAAAAAAGATATATATATATATATATATATATATATATATATATATATAAAAAATTTTAATTAGCTGAATATGTGTGTAATATATACATATGTGTGTCTACGTAATATAAGAGATGTATATATATATATATATATATATATATATATATGTGTGTGTAAGATATATATATATATTTTAATATGTTTATTTTAATATTGTGCTGTACTTTTATACAAGGTGACAGTAACGTAACTTTCTATATGTGTGTCTGTATATAAAACATCCACAACACTTAACTCTGCAGATCACTACAGCGCGTGTAATATTGTCCCAACTGGTAAATTGAACTGTAAGTCCCACAGAGGGAAATTGTGTTGCTGTGCTCCAACAAGCACTTATCTTGGTACATAATTTTATTTATTTTCTTAGACGTCTTTTTGTGGATTTCCCCCCCCCCCCCCCCCCCCCCCCCCAAGGATAATACCTTGGCCAGATGATGCCATTGGTTGTGTTCCTTGAAACACAAATTTCCCGAGTGAAATAAGTGCACATTGAAGTCTCAGAGGACATCCGCCGCTTCCGTTGCGTATCCTATCCCTTCCGAAAAAATGTAATTTCTTTGTCCCTGGGTAAAACTAGCCCAAAGGTGTGTTGAATCTTGCATTTTATGTTGAAAACTGGAGCGCACAACAAGGAGCTTATCAGAACAAATTGCCTAGCCCATCCCCTTCCTCACTCAAAACCTAATGACCCTTTATCATCATGGTTTAGATTGCCGGACACAGATGTGAGAAAATACAAGTAATCGTCAGGTAACTACAGTAGCTCGACTGATGTTCTCAGAGAACTGACTGCTGGGAAGATAAAAAGCTACCTACTGAGCCTGTGACTTTCCAGCCGCAAAGCACATCATGATCTCATACCGCAAGTTTTATTTGCCCAAGAATCACAATAAGGCATATTAGGATGTTCAGCAGGCTAAACCCATTCAGATAACAGACTCGTCTTTTCGCTTGTTAGGGCCCCGAAAATCTTTATTTATCTGCTTTTTGAACAAGAGATTATTAGGTTATCATTGAAGTGCATCTTGCTTTTTCTTCATTTCATTTTTTTGCACTCGCATTTGCCCAAGATGTGTCTACTTTGTATTCCGGTCCTTTTTTGCTTATGCGGTATCATGTGCAACATGAAACGGCTTCAGGCTTTATGAGAATAACAGGCAAGGATGTAATAAGTGTCTCACTAAAAAGGGCTTTGTAATCTATGCTACCCACCACAAAATAGGTGTCTCTGGGATTTTGGAGGATTGATCTAAATGTGGAATGTATAGACACTCTGGGGTATTTTATTGGATGTTAGAGCACAGTTACTATTGTATTCTAGGCATTTACAATGGCTTATAGGGTATGAACACATTTGCACAGAATTTATTTATTGTTCATATTCTTTGTAACATCAGTATTACACAACATTCTATATAGTCTTTATTAAAGAGAATGGGTGAACAGTCCTTACCTGCCTGCTTTATTTAATCCTTGTGAAATAACAATTCTAGAGCATATTTTCTTATAGCTCTGTGTTGTGCCGCTCCTCTATTATTCCTACTAGATATGTAAATAGCCATCTGGGTGTTACCAGATGGGGGAGTCTCCCTGCAGTCTTGCATTGTCAGCTTTGACTGGAGAATGTCAGGCAATAAAGGGATACACCTCCATCTGGCAACACCTAGTTGGCAATTTAGTCACAGCTTTCCAGTTAGAAAAATTGAGAAATTGCACAGCACAAAGCTATAAAAAATTCAATTTCTGCAGCCACTGTAATTAAATTCTGCATGCTCAGGTTAGCATGGACCTGAGATTTGCTTATCTCTAGTCTGTATTAAGACAGGCAAGTCAGGAGAGGCCACAGGTCATCTTTGAAAATATAATGCCATTTTGTTGTACAGCACACATGTCAAACTCAGGCCCTCCAGCTGTTACAAAACTACAATTTTCCAGGCATGATGGGAACTGTAGTTTTGCAACAGCTGGAGGGCCTGAGTTTGACACACCTGTTGTAGAGTCTGTCTAACTCCTGTACATAATAGGCTGTCCTGCTGAAATAGATTTGACAGCACATTTTCCTTGAAGGGATGAGATTACTCAGTATCTGTCAGCACAGGGTGGAAGAGATCCATCATGGGCTGTAAATTAGTCCAGAACTGAATCTGGCCTAAAACATGATAGCTAGGGAAGCTAGGGAAACTTTTAATATATAGCTGCTGTCATATAGAAAACAATAAAGAGCCTATACTTACCTCTCCCTGCTCCCCTGATATCCTGTTGAGGTTTTGCCAGTGTCCACTGCTGTCTACAGCCCCTCCACTTCCTAGACTACCATGTCTCGGGAGTGACAGCCCGTTCAGCCAATCACTGGCCACTTGGACTGAAATGCGTCACAATCTTATGACCAGTATTGACGCTTGCATTGAATTGCAAAAATTTTGGTGCCGTTTATGACAAACTGATGAAAATAAAATGATAAATTTCCCCTTAGAGCCCATTCTTGGCACCCTTTGAAGTCCTTGAAACACAACGTATCTGTAGTATGGGGGGCTATGTTTACCACTGCGGGACCTATAAAAACAGCGCATCATATTATACCTTAGTTCCGACAAGGTCGTCTGCGTAGGCCTTGATTATCTCATTTACTGCTATTCATCTGTGATGAAATTTACCTTGGAATTGGGCTCTGAATCCATAATTAATTTCATTTATTAAAGGGCGCTCCGATTACTCAAGAAAGTAATTAAAACATTGTATGATCCCGAGTTTTATATGGAGTTACTTAAGGGAAAAAATGTTTTCCGCATTAAAGTTTCCTTGATAGATGCCCATCTCCTGTCCGCCATTTACCGAATCTTTATAACGCTCCAACTTCTGATAACATCAACATTGGGGAACGGAGCATTTGTTTTTTTCCTGCTTAAATATGCAGAGACTTCAGTAGTACCGTTGAATATTTTAAGTGAAAAGACTCCCTGCGGCATTAATAAGAGCCAGCTTTCTGTGTATTTTTTTTCTAATAAGATTAACTATAACAACCATAACCAGTTACAGCTGCAAATCTAAAAATACATGTATGTGCTCATGCCGTTATACTAAATCTTTTTATTGTGTGTTTTTACAGCTCCGAAACATTTATAATACAGCCAAAATGAACTGTTTCTACCTCACTTTAAAAAGTTTTTTTCTTTTTTTTTTAAATAAATCTTGACAGTACAGAGTATATATATATATTTTTCTGTACCCTGTTTGTCGCCGTTTTCTATGAATGCTGCAATCACGCGTTCGGCAAAGTTTTGTTTGAGCCTTTTACTCTGAGTGATTAGCTGAAATAATGACCCTGTCAGCCTTAATCACATTAAAATGTGGTTAACATCATTTAATTTTTTCCACTTAATATGCAAAAATTTCCAGTAGATTTGCACTGAAGGCCATTGAAATTCCATTAGAACGAGAATAAAAATTTCAGGCATCATTTAGTCAGAGAAGGAATAAAGGTCTCAATTGGAAACTGCTGAATCTTTTTTATTAGGGGGCATATGAATCATCCGCTCACACTAGACAGTGCAGGGCATGAATTATATTTTTGTGTGCTCATGTGCAGGCCAGGTTTGTTTCCGATCCTTTTAGTGAAGATACACAGGAAGCCAGCATTAGACAGTGGGAAATAACCTACAGGGTTTGTGTTGTATATCTGACTTGACACCTACATCTTTGCTTAAGGATTGAGATATAAGTCTGCATTAGTTAAAGGGGTTGGCCACTTTATAGGAAAATAGGTCAGTACAAAGTATTAGTAAGTGTGCTCAATGTATATACTGACAGCAGCTCCCTGTGTACCTCATAGAGCTAAAATCAGACCCCCCTTCACCAGGCTGGGCTGCCCTGTTCTGTTTTGTTTCAGTCCATAAAATGGCCGACATGGAGGAGCATGTGACCAAGCCCTGTCCACTGTGTTCTCCATAGACATATACAGGCTCAGTGGTGGACACTGGGGGGGCGGGGCCTGGTCACATGCTCCTCCATGTAAGCAATCTTATGGACCAAAGCACCACAGAGCAGGGCAGCCCAGCCTGGAGGAGGAGAGTCGGATATTAGCTCTGAGGTACATAGGGAGCTGCTGTCAGTAAGAGCAGTGTGTACACTAACTAATGGTGCGTTCACACCTAGAGGATCTGCAGCTGATTTTCTGCAGCAGATTTCATTTAAATAACTGAACACAGCATCAAATCTGCTGAAGATCCTGTAGGTGTCAACGCACCCTTAGGCTATGTTCACACTGCGTATGTTTCCGTCCGTAGTGCGAACCGTGAATATTCGCCCGTAGTTTTGAGGTTGATGCGTACGCTGAAAAGTATACGATATACGCCTGCACAGTGCACACTACGTATGAGCTTACGGCCGGATCGTATACAGTGCCGTGAAAAATGAACAAGACCATTGTTTGAGGACGGAAATGTTGAAACTCACGGCCGTGGATTTCCATGCGGTCCCGTACGAAGTACTTATTTCAGCCAAATTGAACTTGATTTTTCGATCCAAAAGATTCTGTGTGGTTGACGAGGCTGGGCGAAGATTTCCAAGTAAATGACCTGCCTCAGATCGCTTCGAAACAAGCTAGGGAAGCATAACTGTACTACGGGCGTATGTTCGCAGTTCGTACGCATCCAGCCGCATGTCTATTTTTCTCACGGCCGTAGTTTCAGCCGCACATGTACGTTGGCGTACGAACTACGGACAGACTCATACGCAGTGTGAACATAGCCTAATAGTGTACACTAAGCAATTTTACTATAATGTGGCCAACCCCTTTAACGTCACATACGTTTCTTAAAGGAAAGTTTTTCTTAGGGTCCTATTATATGGTCTGATCAGAAAGTGTAAAGAGGGCCGATCTGCTAGATCGGTGC
The DNA here is from genome assembly GCF_027789765.1 of Dendropsophus ebraccatus. Lineage (NCBI taxonomy): Eukaryota > Metazoa > Chordata > Amphibia > Anura > Hylidae > Dendropsophus > Dendropsophus ebraccatus. Next base: position 34,826,266 of record NC_091462.1, on the reverse strand, counting down.
TCATTTAGGGTATGTTTACACTAAGTACGGCCGAATTCCGTGGCTGAGCTCTCCACCACGGAATCCCGCCGTCCTCAGTGTCCCACTGTTAATGAATGGGAGGGCGCGAGCTCCTCCACAACCGCCGCTCTCCGCTCAAGAGAAGTGATGTCACTTCTTAGAGCAGAGAGCGGCGGCTGCGGAGGAGTGCGCGCCTTCTCATTCAAAGACAGTGGGACACTGAGCACGGCGGGATTCCGCGACGGAAAGCTCCGCCGTGGAATTCCACCATACTTACTCAGTGTGAACATACCCTTACTGAGCAAATACACAGGCCGACTGTCTGGCAGCAAGGGCTGCACAGACAACGTTAGCAACGTCCGTGTGGCCCTTGCCTTTAGTGTAAAATAATAAAGTACTTACTTACCTTACCATGTTCACGTGCCTTCCCCAGTCTCTGCAGCTCTACCTTCTGTTCTGATCTCTGCACTGACAGGCCGCCCAGCCAGTCACTGGTTGCAGTCCTGTGTCGGCCAGTGATTGGCTGAGCGATATGTCAGTGCAGAGACTGGACCAGAAGGTAACAGAATTCAGAGCTGCAGGGACCAGAGAAGGCCCGGAACACTCAGGAACTTGGTAAGGTAAGTAAATTTATTATTTTATACTACAATCTTCAGCCATCGGCTGTGCATCACTATTACACATAGCGATGCGTGCCTGACGCCCTATAACTTTAGGTCTGGATAAAAGAAACGATTAGCCGGCTCATGGTTCTTTCTATCATGCAGAGCGATAATCGGCCAAATTGGCCTGATTCAGCCGATTACCGATCCGTGTAATAGGGCCCTTATTTAGAACTTTTCTTTAGGAATCAGCATGGCCTGACTGCTGCCAAGCTATTCATCTCTAAGGCTCTGTTCACACCATGTTAATGCCCTCCATCTGGAGGATTCACTGACATATACTGCTGACAAAAACCTTTGTATAGTCATAGCTCATAGCTAGAGATGAGCGAACCGGGTTTGGGTTCGAGTCCATCCGAACGATCGGCATTTGATTAGGGGACACCTCTGGCCCTGGGCTGAGTTGGTAATTTCAAGCGATCCATGTTCACAACAGTACACAAAACAGCTAATAGGTTCAGTTCTGTTTTGGATTAAAAAAGATGCTTCTTACTAATCTTGGACAGTTTCTTAAATGGTGTGGTCGTGGTGTTTTTTTCCTCCTCGTGATTAAAAGGCCACTGGGCTTGCATATTTTCCCCTACAGACCCACATGAGCTCTTATTTTTTGCGACAACAATTATACTTCTCAAATACAGACTTAATTTTTCTATAAAATATGCTGCAAAACCTGAAAAAAATTATATGTGCAGTGAAATTGGAAAAAAGGTGCAATTCCTTTTATTTTGAGGGGTTTCGTTTTTACGCCGTTCGCCCTATGGTAAAACTATGTTCCTCAAGTCAGTATGATTACAACTATATGTAACTTGTATATACTATATGTAACTTTTATATTATTTGATGGCATTTAAAAATGTAAAACCTTTTTTTTAAAAAAAAAATCTAAATGTGTTTAAAATTGCTCTATTCCCATCCTTATAACGCTTTTATTGTTTGGTCTATGGGGCTGTGTGAGGTGTAATTTTATCGCCACGATCTGTTCTTTCTTTCGGTACCTTGTTTGCATATAAATGCGACTTTTTGACTTTTCACTTTTTATTACATTTTTTCTGAATTTGATGTAAACAAAAATGCACAATTTTGCACTTTGGCGGCTTTATTTTGCGCTTACGCCGTAAACCGTGTGCCATGGAAAAAGGAGGGTGATTTAAACTTTTATTAGGGGAGTTATTAATAAAAACACTTTTTATATTTTTTTACATACATTAATTAGAAGCCGCCTGGGGGACTTCTATATACACAGCACTGATCTCTCATTGTGATCAATGCTGTGTAAATAATGATCAGATCAGATCATTGCTCTATTATACTGGTCTGCAGCAGACCAGATGCAATGATTGCCGAGTCGGGATTAGCATCAATCCCACGCTGAGCTCAGTACAAGCGATCTCCCCTCTGCGATTCCATTGCGGTTGAAAGATTCCCCCACTAGACACCAGGGAATGGGGCAAAGATACTATTTAAATGCAGCTGTCAGCTTTGACAGCTGCATTTAAATAGTTTATTAGCGGGAGCTGCGATCGGCCACATCGGCTAATACATGAGGTCCCCGGCTGCACATAGCAACCGGGGACCGCGGGCTGCAGAGAGGGCTCACACCAGGAGCCCTCTCTGTTTACCCTTAACGGCCGCATGACGGGTATACGCGTCATGCGTTGTTAAGAGGTTAACTAACTGCTTTGTTTAATCGGCGCTCTGCTCATCAAGTTCCCTGCCGGTCCACCATGGGTGCAAGGGAAAAGATGGATCTAATCCTAGGAAACTGGGAGAATTTTCCCAGGATTGGATCCAGCTTTTCCCTGGCACCTGGGGTGGAATGGCAGGGAGGGGAGCAGCGCTGAAAGGCTGCAGGCTTGATGAACTGAGCGCTGATGAAATTCAGATTCGTAGAGATTAGCGATTCGCTCATCTCTAGTCATGATGTTTTCACTGCATGCTGAAGGTCTTAAAAAGGTTAAACGAGTAATATTCGCAAATAGATATTGGCTAAGCGGACAAGTCCTTCTGAGACTTGTTGCCTGGGAAGCAGGGAGAAGAGAGAAGTAGGTGTCGACTGGAAGGCATTGAAACGGGATTTTTTTAAAACTTTTGTTATACAAGAATACCCCTTTAAATAGATTCCCTCCTCTGTCTGTTTTGCAAGGCAATGTTAGTTATACAATACAGTGGTGCCTCGTATTACGAACATAATTCATTCCAGGAACATGCTTGTAATCTAAATCACTCTTAAACCAAAGCAAATTTTCCCATAAGAAATCATTGAAATCCAGACAATTGGTTCCACACCCCAAAAATACTTATTTTCTATTCTGAATAACATGTAAAACAATTGAAACAAACATTTAAAAACAGCATAATATGTCATAATATAAGTTACTGTAGAGGATAGCATTTAGCATGTGGTGTATAATGTATAGTAATAATGTATAGTGTATAATGTATGTATAGAATGTCTGGTCACCTGTGTGATTGTCCAATTCACTGGAAGTCATTTTTTCTCTGCCTCTCTATGGGATGTTAGAGGATGTGACTTTTGGTCCACACAGCAATTGCACACGCACACATACTATGTCCTGGTAAGAGGAGCAGGGCAGCTGTTTAGCTGGGCAATGTTACTGCAGGTTTGTAAAAAAAAAAATATATATATATATATCTTTTTTCCCTTAAGTGACCCTTCAATCAAGAAATGGAATGTCTATTTCATTGGTGGCAGGTATCAATGAGGAAGTAGCTAGCTTCTTCTCGGACTTGAATTTCACTAAAAATGAAAACCGCTGTCTTCATGGGACATAAATACAATAAAATAAATTGAGCTTTAAAAAAAACAAAAAAAAAACCTTGAAATTCTTTCAGTGTTACCTATCAGTCTCTGCTTTGTAGATGCCACGTGACAGTCATTAGTAGAGGATCTTGGAGTGTACAGGTATACGCTTCATCTTGAAGTGTAGGGTGACATTTGTTAAGTTTAGGAGTGCAGTGGAATATGAGCGCACCTTTTCATCTTCCTCGTGTGGAGACTAAAGAACTGGAGTGCTCCTTTACCATTTATCAGTCAGCTATTAATTGGTCGTTACATAGATTCACCCAATTATTATTTTGTTTAATGGCTGTTAACCTAGCTTGCGAATAAATATAAGCGCTATCAGGAAGTGCCAGGATTACACTTAGTATATCTACACTTGGTCGTTTGCTATTTAAAGGGGATGTGTCATCATAGAATCACAAATTGTTTTATATTTCTTAAGAATTTTTATTTGTTTTTTCCCCCCCAATTTTCCATTCTTTCTATATTATAAAACATTCCTGAGATCTTGCAGTTTTCATTTTCACCACTGGGTCTAAAACTAAGCTGAGACTTCCTGTGGTGTCTGTGGTGTTAAGAGGTGGCTGCTGTAAAGTGATCTGTACAGCATTTCAGCCTCAGATAACACCAGTGGATATGGAAGACAATTGCAGCTTTCGTGGAATGATCTCTTCAAAGGTTACAGACTACTCTCAGTAATATTCCACATTTATTTCAAGGGACTGTCCATTGTCATCTATGTCGATGAGGCTTCCCATAAAGCATGTCTAATGCTGTTAAAAACTGCTAAGGCAAGATGGCAGCCCCCTTAACAATGTATAAAAAGTGAAATAAAATAATTATAGTAAAAAAAAATAAAGACCGCTTAGAAAAAAAGAACATATTTTAGTATCTGACTCTAATCCATAAAAGAAAATTCAAGCAACACATTCCCTTTAAAGGGCCAAAAAGTAGTTGCACAAATTGTGATCATTGCACGCAGACGAAACCACAACTACACATGGCGGCCTATGATTACTTGATGTTGCTGCAACATTTTGCATTTATTAGCCACCACACAGGGGTATGGTTTCACCTTTAAGGCAAGGGAATGATAAAACCATGTGCAGTAGAATTCGTATAAGGGAGCATATTCACTCTTTCTGCTACTGTATGATGTTCCATACACTTCATTAGAAGCAGTTCCTCTATGGAAGATTTATCCCTGTGACCAGTACAGACAAGAACTCTGTGCCGGTATAGAATCAGGCGGCGTGTAGAGTGTAGGGCCCTATGGAAGTACATGGGCATGGGTGTATCTACAGCAGTAGAAGCCACTATGGGGGCAGGTGTTGAGGTGTGAAAATGTTGTAGTTTGTTGCCGGAAATTACAAGTTAGTGGCTTTCTGCTATCTAGCAATACATGTGTGTTCTCTGATATATGGTGCCATTAGCCATACATTGTTGCTGTTTCAGCTACTGGCCATTATTTTGTTGGGGCCCATCTCATTACACCCCAAACTCTGGGTGCCTTATTATGGCTATGTGCATTTGAATTATCAGCTGTGTCTCTTATATCTCCTCTTTCCAATGTGCACTGATGTGTCTAACAACACAGATACATCATTTATCCGATTTTCTAGGAAATAATAAGTTGTCCAACAAGATTCCAGATCATAAGCCACCAACAACAATGCATGATGGGATTAGTTGCATACTTGATGTTAACATCTGATGATTCCATTGCTTTAACAGCCCATCAACACTTCGATCCAATGTCGAAGCTTTGCCCTTCCTCGTGTAGAGTTGGGTACACCTTGTTTGCAAACATATTGAACATGGTTGATGTTTACAAATAGAATTGTGTAATAACATTATCCCAAACCTCGTCTTATCCGGATTTGCCGTTGTGTAGTACATGGAATAGGAAGAACGAGTCACAAGTATTACAGCAAGACGACGTTTTCCAAACCATATTCCGTAGGAGAAGAAATAGCTGGTCTGATGTCAGTCACTTCAGAAACCTTTACACCTCTGTGCTCATTTACTGCCAGAATGTAGCAGCTTTGCTTCTGCATTGTGAAGATCATCTGTCAACACTTTAAGATATTCTCCTTTGTTATTAAGCTTGTGCTTCTCTACACTGTCAGGTTTTTGCCTGTCTTGCCAATTATAGTTAAGGTACAATAGAGTATTCACTGGCTCTCAGTCTCTCAGTGGCGGCACAAAAATGATTTGTAAGTCTTTATTCATCTGAATTTCACAATAGAGGTCCCGAGGAATGCAAATAATCTCTCCAAGGACTGAACAGAAATCCTGTTAAAATGGCAGTGCACTGCTTGCTGTCTGCAGTATGGAAGTGTAACCCTTTCACAGCCAAGATTTTAGTGAGAAAATAGTCCAGTTCAGGCCGCGTGGAATAAAATATATTTTCTAGCTCGTGTCATGATGGCGCACAGTAAGCATATTGCTTTCATTGGTGCACTGTTACCAATAAATGCAGCCATTTTTATGCATTAAGGATAATAAACCTTCTAAGAGAGTTGGTGCTTAGACAAAGGCTACACTAAGGCCTTATTCACACATTCCGTGCATGGACTGGGTTCCCCTGGTGTTTTGATGAGGTGTCTCTAGTGTCCTCCGCCGACACTTCCAAGACAAACTCGTTTTTGGCCAATCACTGGCTGCAACACTTTCTTGTCTCTTGTCCATGATTGGTTGAGCCAGCTGTCACTCCTAAGACGAGTCTCAGAAGTGGTGGCCGCTGCAGTCAGCGGGGGAAACTGCATCAGGACACCCGGAGAGGTAAGAATAAGATGTCGTTTTACAACTAGGCAGCATTATATAAAAAAAAATTAACGCCGGATAACTTCATTAGGGTACCCATAGTCCATTAGAGTTGATAAAAGTGGATGATTTTAACCAAAACCATTGTTTGTTTTGTTAAATTTAATATTAAACCATCACTTGGCCAATGACACTGTCATCACTTGGAGAGAAGTCGACAATGTTTTAAATCTTTTGGCTGGTAGTCAGACGAGATCTTTTGTCGTCCATGAATGATCTTCCAGGAGAGAGTTCTCAGAAGATTTGTTTGTCCTTCACTAAAAAGTAATGACCACATTTGGCCGATTTGAACGTGGACTAAAATGTGTCTGAAACAGTTTTTTGTCTGACGATCGTTTGTTCAGCAGCTGTTCAGCCATCAACCTACTTCTACCTAATGTATATGCATTCCTTTGGTTGGGGTTTCAGTGTCAGACCAATAGAATGAGTTGGGAGAAGCCTACGCTAAGCGCGTTGTGATAGTTACTGATACCAACGCAAGAAGGTACGATGCATAAATTTAGCATCAAACAATTAACAGTAATTTTATGGTCAGCTTAAAAGATGCGATCAACGAAACACGAACGATTTTTTATTGTTCTATATATCGATTTTTCGTACAATAATTGTCCTGTGTAAATGGGCCCTAAGACAGACTCCCAGTGGAATTAGCACAAGAAGAAGAGGAGGAAATAAGGAAAGAGCTGCATCTCACAAAATCATTAGTCAAAAAGATATATGCTTTATCGACACACACACTTCGTCACTGTACAGTCAAACAATAAACCGCACATTGGTCCCAGTATGACATTGTGTCCCCCTACACCCACATTATGTAAACAGACAAATCCCCGCCTGTGAAGGCCCACTGTATAGTTTGTGCAGCGGGTGCCAAGTATCGGCACCATCCTGCTGTGCTAGACCTGGTCACTGGTCAGGTTTCGCAGGATAACACAGGATCAACTTTCTATTTGTCTGATCACATGATCTGAATCACCATACCATAGGACAATCTAAGGGAATTTATGTGCAATGGGCCTAGAATTTCGGGTTCTTTTATATACAGCTGCTAGTGCATGGCGTTGTAAACTGCAGATAGGACCTAAAACACAATGGGACGATGATGGGCATCTTTCTGGATGGTGTCAGTTTAGCACCAAAAGACAGCCATCTTTTTCGTAGCACGTCGTTGTCATATATACAGACACAAAATGTGTAAAACCGTGACAAGGCCAGGGGCAGCCTGCAGTTATCAGTGAATCGAAGGTGATAGACATGGCCATTATTGCATGCAGTTCTGTACCTGGACCTGCCACTGCTTAGTGTACCTGTCACCAAAAAATGTTATTGGTCAGGGTTTAAATGTTCAGGACCATGACTGATCAGCTGAATGAGCGGGAAGAAACATGCACTGTTATACACGCCTCTCCCTGCTCTCTCTGTCTTTGTGAGCAAAATGGCCCCAAAGACTTGTATTCTTTGTCCGTCTCAGTCACGTGACATAGAGCTGGGAGAGAACATGCTAAGCACGGACTACTGGCTCGTCATTCTGATCAATAGCGGTCGGTCGGAGTACTGAGGCTGCAGTACCCCAGTGTTGCTGATAGGACAGGTGAGGCAACCAACTGCTTCTAGTTATATTCTTGATGTACTGCAGACACTGAACAGCTAAACGGCAATGATGCCAGATGTCAGCACCCTGATTATTAACTGTTGATAGGCTATCAATTTTTTTTTTCCTGGAAAACCTCTTTAATGCTAAGATGTGCTGGGGTAAAGATTAGAGATGAGCGAACCTTGAGCATGCTCGAGTCGATCCAAACCGGAACTTTCAGCATTTGATTAGCGGTGGCTGCTGAAGTTGGATAAAGCCCTAAGGCTATGTGGAAATCATGGATATAGTCATGTTTTCCAGACAACCTTAGAGCTTTATCCAAGTTCAGCAGCCACCGCTAATCAAATACCAAACTTTCAGGTTCGAATCGACTCGAACCCGAACCCGGTTCGCTCATCTCTAGTAAAGATGTTCCCCTTTGTAATTCTGGCATGCCTTGGTCCATGCACCATACTTTGAAATTTTTGCCAACTACGAGTTAGTGTAGATTACTACTACAGTGTTTGCTACTTTTCTGTCATGATCATAGTCTTTAGTGTTGAGTTGTGTTAATGGTAAGAAGTAGAGCTGAGCAAACTTTAAGCCATAGGCTGTATCCATGTTTTCCAGGACTCCCTAGAGCTGCATCCAACTTAAGCAGCCACTGCTAATCAAGTACTGCACGCTCTGTTTCAGACAAACCCAAACATGCTCAAAGTTTTCACAGCTCTACTTCTTACCGTTAAAGGGGTAGTCCAAAGAAAATTAACTTGCTCCCTATCCACTGCATAGGGGACAAGTAAGAGATCATAGTGATCTCCGTATTGGCCTCCGACTTCTGTGTTATGGATAGAACCGCGGGTATGGCACATTCCTATGGAGGTGCCAGAAAGAACTAAATAAGACGGGAGACCCCCATGATATTTTATTGTCCCCTATCCGGTGGATAGAGGACAAGTTAATTTTTCTTGAAATACTCCTTTAATGGTAAGAAATAGAGCTGTGCAAACTTCGAGCATGTTTGGGTTTGTCCAAAGTGGAGCATGCGCAAACACACATACACACAAAGTTTTAGGGGCTGGGGCTACACGGTTGAGCATGCTGTTGTCTGAATTTATTACAGTTGTGACTTGACTGTTACCAAAATAGTCAAATTGCAACTTGCTTGAAACTTCTATGCAGATGACTTGCATTGAGGTCAGTAGTATGTGAAGATGAATGTGAAGTCACAGTCTGGCTATGTCGCAATGTGACACCGTTCAGTAACATTACATGCGATCTTGCGCGACCAAAAAGTCTCCGTGTAGCCATAGCCGTATAGTTAATATCCACATGCGTAAGCCGTCTTCCAGTCAGAAATACTCATTGCTAGTAACTGATGTCATGTGAATTCTTTTGACCATGAATGTAATTTGTGCGCTGTGTAAACAGTGACATAACTGCAGCTTAGAAACCTCGTTCTGCAATTATCATTACAAATGATATATATAAAGCGAGATTCCGTTTGAGATAATGTATGCAAATTTCTGTTTTCTTTAGCAGAAATCTGAGCTTTTGCTAAGCCCAAGTTATATATTATTTCATTAACCTCCAGTAGCTGCAGAAGCTGAGCTTGCGATCAAACTAGAGTTATTGTATTGTTCAAAATGAGACGTTTAGTGGAGCCGCTTCTGTCATTTCTAAATTCTATTGTTTCTTTAATATAGGCGGGAGATGAAATATGTATATATCTGATAAAGTAGACATACAGATATATATGTGGTGGATATAAACTCAAATGATTTTTGCTTGTGCGGTAGTGGATAGTATGTGGTGTTAGGGTATGTTCACACTGAGTTAATGTGGCGTAATTCTGTGGCAGATCCGTGGGTCCTGCATCGTGGCGCTTCGGTTCCCGGCCGCTTCCTGGTGTCTGATGCGGGCCCGAGACAATACATCTCAGGTCCGCTCAGCCAGTCAGTGACAGAGCGGGATCTGAGTGGACTTGAAACGTATCCCGTCTCCTTTGCTGACTGGCTGAGCGGACCTGAGACGTCACGTCTCGGGCCCGCGTCATACAGCAGGACGTGGCCGGGAATCGGGCATCGGAGTGCCGCGATGCCGAACCCGCCTCTGGAATCGGGGAGGTGAGTGGACGTATTTTCTCTAAGCCACCCCCTCCCCGATCCCAGCAAAAAGTGCCCCCCCGCTGGAGTACCCCTTTAAATACAGAAAACATAGCCTTGGCTCTTTGTGTGCTTACAGGCAATGGATACCTTTAGACTATGTTCCCACAACGTCTTTTTATGCAAAATAACAGCCGTTGTTTTAAAAATGAAGCCTTTTATTTTATAATGACTGCCGTCAATAATGATCATGGTCATTATTTATGTGCATCATTATCAAACAACGTCTGTTATTTTACCTAAAAAAGACATTGTGGGAACATAACTTTAAAAACATTTTTTTTTAATTATTTTTGCTTCAAAACTGCCTTTTGTTCCTGCAGCCTTTATAGTTTGCTGTGAGCTCTTTTTTCTCTCTATACTTGTACACAGATCATATGATTCTCAACTGCTGACTGCCTTGTATCTGTTATCCTCTCTATCTCCAGCCTGAGTGAGCTGTCCTTCAAGATCTCTCCCTCCCCCTAGACAGTCTTTGTAGGACATTTGTAATGAATATTTAGAAAGTGTCTTTATTTTACATTCAGTAAACAAATCAGTAAACAGGAATCCATAGCTCTTATGCCCCTATTCCACAGGTCGTTTAGAGGAGCAAACGAGCGCTCTCAGCGCTCGTTTGCTCCTCGTTCCCCGCTCGCTGCCGCCGCTATTCAACGCGGCTGCAGCGAGCAGGTGATTGCGGGAGGGGCGGCGGGGGGCTGCCCGGGGGATCGCTGATCGTCCGGGCAGCCCATAGGATATAGCAGCGTCTGCTGCCGATGCTCCTATTCAACGGAGCGATGGCAGCAGATCGCTGCTATATCAGTCGCTTGTTTTTCAACATGTTGAAAAACAAGCGACTGCAACGATCAGCCGACATGAACGATGTTGGCTGATCGTTGCACTCTATTCCACCGGACGATTATCGTCCGTAGCGGCCGATATCGGCCGAATACGAACGGTAATCGTTCCGTGGAATAGGGCCTAAAGGCTGCTGTCACACACAGCAGTTTTGTTTTTCAAAAAACTGCCTTGTGTGATAGCAGCCTGATCATGCTATAGTATTATCATATTAGCTTAAAAATTTTAAATGGCACCTGATCAATTCATCAAGTCAAAACGTTTCCTCTTTGTTGTTGAGCTGATTGTCGATTACTAGGAAAAAGGATCTGCCCCCCCCCCCCCCACACACACACACATACACACACACCCTTAAAACAGCTAGGTTGTCTGGTATTGTAGCTTAGCGCATTTAGTTGAATCGGCATGAGTGGTGCTGTTCCTGGAAAAGAGAAAAAAATCTGATGTTTTCCTAGCCATTTAAAGGGAACCTGTCTCAAGACAATACTATCTAATCTATTGCCATCATGTTATAGAGCACAAAGAACTGAGAAGATTGCTATATATCTTTGTGGGAAAAGATTCAGTATAACTTGTAACTTGTTGATTGAAATCTCTAATCATTCTGTGTTAAGGAGTCCAGTGGGCGGTGTTACTCAATGAGCTGCACTCTTTAGCCTGGAAACAAAGTTATACTAAATCTTTTTCTATAAAGATATATATCAATCCGATCAGCTCCTTCTGCTCTATTACATGATGCAGATAGCTTAGGTAGCATTTTTTTATGGTGACAGGTTTAAGCAATAACAGTTGTCCTCGCTCTCTATGTTTGCATTTGCTTTTTTCATATAGAGGTCAAACTACCTTATTTCTTCACTCTGCTTATGGCCTTCACTGATATATTGGTCTCTTTTCCCTAATAAATTTACTCAGTTTAAAAATTCACGTTTGCGTGTTGGGGTCATCCCACAGTATTTTTTTCTTTGGGGAGTGTTTGTGTCTCAAAAAAGTTAAAAAAAAAATAGCTACTTCCGTTTTTTTTCTGTCTGTTAAACATATGCGTTAAAAAGGGGAAAAAATGGATGCTGCTGTATTCCGTGCCTTGCTATGCTGCAAGATACAAAAAATTAGGCTTAGACTAGGCTCCCACTGCATTTTTACATTCGTTTCTCTGTATCCATTTTGAATGTTTAATTTTAATGTACAGAAAGACATGGTCATCCATGTTTTTGTGTAGGCTAATTTTTTTTTTTAAGTATCAGTTTCAATCCGTTTTCTTTTTTAATAATGTAAGTGTAAAACTGATCCTGACAGATGGCATGCAACTGCATCTGTTTTCACCATCCGTTAAATGGACAGCAAAAATACATTGTGAACCTAGCCTTACCTAAAAATTGCATAATGGCATTTGCTATTACATAAAACTAAGACTAAAAAGAAAAAAAATAAAATAAGTTACAAGAATTGGCTGATAAAAAGGCTAATATTTTTTAGGGGGGGGGGTTGCGTGAAAAACAACAGTTTTTTAAGGCTGAGAGTGCACTTTATCCTATGGCTGTGGCTAGCAGCTAACAACTAGTGGGAGCAGGTGGCCACCATGTCTAGCCAAGGCCTTATGATGGTAAAGGACTGTCCAGCTATCGGGGGGGGGGAATGTAGGTCAAAAGGTCATTCATTTTATACTTCTTTTTTTCCCCTTCCAAAAACTATTTTTCCTTTCCGATATGACTTCACTTGTATAAAAAAGGTCCAGAGTAAAAGCAGCTAAGAGTGAAATATTAATGGAGTACACCTGAAGCAATCACCGCCCGGTAATGCCTTGACCTTGGAAAGCAATACACGAGAAGGTGGCATCATAAAGCCGTGTGATTCTTATGAATATGTATGTGCTACTTGATAATAATGAATGTGGCACCGTCATGCATGCACTACAAGATAATGTTGTGCCCTCTTTTGTCTACAGGTTGATAAAAATTAAGGAGTGGGTGGACAAGCATGACCCAGGGGCCTTGGTCATTCCTTTTAGTGGGGCCTTGGAACTGAAGCTGCAAGACATGAGTGATGAGGAGAAGCAGAAGTATCTGGAAGAGAAAGTGACACAAAGGTTAATTAGCATTCATTTTCCCTACACTTTATTATCAACTATTTCCTTGCTGTAATTTAATTGCTTGCACTGATAGAATAATAAATGACAGAGTAATTACCATTATAAAGAGGGAATCTTCTCCTTTCTTTATCATGAGACAGAGTTGAAAAGATTTATTTTAAATTAAGTTTTTAACTGTCATCTGTCATCGGAGTGCAGTGTTTTTAATTATAGCATAGGTTGAGGGGGAAGGGGGGGGGGGGGTAAAGGGGGGGTACTCTTAAGAGGAGACAATCGACCCGAAATTTTTTCGTCATATGTTGTTAGTACAGGAAGCTTATGCAAGAAAATAAAATCGTAAAGTGTTTTTGTTTTTTATTACGTTGACTGTAAAGTCTCAGTCCAGGCTGTATTATGTGGCTTGTTTTTATTTTTCTTAGCACAAGGGGTTAAGCAAACACGAGGCTTTGAGGTTTTGTCAGATCCAGTTCTTGAAGTAGCGCAGAGGCAGCCCGTCCCTCTCGTACGTGCTCGAACCCATCACTTTGCTTTCTCGTTTCAGTGCCTTGTCCAAGATTATTAAAACTGGCTACGCAGCACTACAGCTTGAATACTTCTTCACCGCAGGCCCCGATGAAGTGCGCGCTTGGACCATAAGGGTAAGGCTGGTACTTTATTCATCCGCACCCTCCAGTTCTCCACTAGTGAATTGAGATTGATATCAGGCACTTTGTAGTCTGTCATGGCGGAGGTTAGCTAGTCATTACACGAGATCCCCCCTACCCTTTTTTTTTTTTTTTGTATGTGTGTGTGTCCAGGATAACGTTAATTATTTGAGAGCCGCTGAACGGTGAAAGTGAAGCGGCATTGATTGAGGCAGGTAACAATTGATTCTGCCTATTACATAGTCTGCATTTCTTCATCCTGTAGAATCTGGCTACCCCCCTCCTGCGGGCAGAGATAAGAAACGCCAGCATTGTACTTGGTTAATCTGTGTGACCGAGCTTCTTCTCCAGTTAAATTGATGCTTGGCTCTTCATTCCTTATTCACTAACTTTGTTTGGTTTGTAGGTGTTTCCGCGTCCTCCCTTTTTTTTTTTTTTTTTCGCTCCCCCCTTTTTTTTTTTTTTTTTTACTTCCCTGGGTTGCATTTTCAACTGTGAAAGCAATATAACATCATTACACTCCTCGCAGATACACAGCTGGTAGCCAAAACGTAAAGCCAGTGTGTAATAATTCATCCCTTTAAGTGGTTTATAATTTAAGAGGTAGACTTTGTTCTGATAATGCTATACATTCCGTCCTGACACTAATAAAAACCGCGATGATATGGGTTTAAAATATTGATATTCGCTGATTGTGCCCGTGGCGACCGACTAATTTGCTCCCACAGGACAATGAGGAGGGAAACGCTTTTGCTTTTAAATGGAAATACCCTGTGTGAGGGCTCCTATTATTCCCACGTACGCCGGAGCGGACGTAGCTACAAATTATGTATTACAAAATATGTAATTATTACAAGAACGTACAAAGACTGCAGCATTCCTTTGATTTTGATCAAAGTCAGTCTATTTCTAGAGAGAAGCTCGAGAGATTTAATTCTCTCCGCTGCTACGGGGACTTACAAATGTATGCAGAGCCTCTTAGCAGCGATGGGGTCAAAGGTATCGCTAAAAATACACTATGTTTAACAGTGTTGTCAATCTGTCCACATGAAATTCAAGAAGATTGTTAGCAGCTCGATCAGTGTAGAAGAAATTGGTGTATGGTAATATAAAATTGAATTGAAAAAAAAAATTCTTACTGCTGGACAATATGCATCTATTTATGATGGAGAATTGATATAAAATCGGATTGTTTAGTAAGTATATTGTTTTTATTTGCTCCATAACAGAACAACTGATATTCTGTGACCTGGTAGTCAATGTGTACAAAAATTCTGATATTTCTTAAACTATATGCAAAAAAAATATATCAATAAACAGATTTGTAGCTGCTGAAGTTTATGCAACAAATCTGCTGCACGTTGATATAACCGTTTGTTCACATGATACAGATCTGGTGTAGGTTTTAGGAAAGTCATCAGCTACAAATTTTTTCGTTTTTTTGGCGCAGAAACACCAACTGATCAGCAGCGGATCCGCATGGTGCGAACATTGATGTTAGGGCGAGTTCACACTTGTCAGATTTGTTGCAGATATTCCTGCAAATGTCCTGTTGATCTGAAGTCCTCTGATTCAGATAAATGGAACTGATTTTCAGATTCAAACTTTTAGTGAAAATCTGCTGCATCCTTTAGAGGAGGGACGTCAAACTCAAGGCCCTCCAGCTGTTGCAAAACTACAATTCCCATGCCTGGACAGCCAAAGCTTTAGCTGTTCAGGAATGATGGGAATTGTAGTATTGCAACAGCTGGAGGGCCTTGAGTTTGACACCCCTCCTCTAAGGGATTGAGCAGATTTTCACTGAAAATTTGAAAATCCATTCCATTCATCTAAATCAATGTATCCACCACATAGCAACATGTAAGGCATTTAAAAAAAAAAAAAAAAAAAAAACACTTTTTTTTTAATCAGATTTTTCAGTCTACTTTTCTATTGTTAAATTCATATTCAGTTCGAATTAGCACCTAGAGTAAGAGGGCCATACTAGATGAGTGATAAACTCCCGCTTTGCCCCAGTGAGGGATAAAACCAAGGAATAATGAT